>NW_020954636.1:1897729-2018847 GCF_900497805.2 Vombatus ursinus | reverse complement strand
ATTCTTGAAGACTTTCAATGATGGCAGCCCTTTTCAATGTCAAAACTCAATTTTTTCTGCATCAGCACCTCACACTATTTCCTTATAAACAGGATATAGTTTCCATACAAGGGAGGGGATTCCCATTCAATGTTTTGGTTGCCATATAACAATCTTGGATCACATTGAGATCACAGTCAAGAAATCCCAAAGCTTTTTTCACATAAACTATATCTAGTCACTCCCTATTCCTTCTAGGATCAAATAGATACTTCTTCATTTGACTTTTAAATTCTTTCACAACTTGGTTCCAAGCTGCCTTTCAAGCCTTATTACAGATTACTCTCCTTTACATATTCTGGGGTCCAGGCAAATTGGCTTTTTTATTATTCCCCACATGTGACATAATAAATTTATGTTAATAAATTGTACAGCCTACAACCTTAATTTTTATCTAAGCCTAGGAGATTAGTTTTCAGGGAAAGAAAAATGGGTAACAGAGATTTGCAAAAATTCATAGGAAGTAGTTCCTCCAGTCTATGTAATGAATGACAGCATATATAGGCTATCATATAATAATAGCATATAACATCATAGCAATAAATGACAGGAGATCAGAATTAATTGATTAATTAATGAGAGATATTGTAATATTAGACATACATAAGGAATTATAAAAACACTCACCTTGATCTCTCTAGAAAGGAAATTGGTCAGGAACCTGTAAAATAGAACCTACCTGTGCAGGCTTTAATTTAAGTGTATGTATCAACCTTAAACCCCTAATACCCAGGTATTCTATTGCTCTGTTCCAATTATACAGAAGCTATAAAAAGAAGAGACCTAAATCACTGGGGCATGACTTAGAATGATAGAACCATACAGGATAATAGAATTAGAATTTATCTGCCCATTCATCTAGTCCAATCCCCTCATTTTACAGCTAAGAAAATGGAAATCTCAGAGGTAAAGTGACCTGTTCAAGGCCATACAGATAGTTATAGAGGTGGGATTACAATGCTGTGTTTACAATGCTAGTGATCATTTGAATAGATGACCCAGGCAAATTAACCTTTAGTTTAGCTCATAGTACTCAGAACATCTCTTTCAAAATATTTAGAAATGATATTTTTAGTAAAGTGTAAGTTTTCTGAGAATTAGCTAATAGTTTGCAGAAAGCGCCTTGTGTCTTCTGAAAATCAAGGCAAAAAGGCCCAAGTTTCAGTTTCATGACACATCTCCCATTGTCTAATCTCCCTCAAATTTCTCTCCTCGATGTTCATTAAATGAAGTGATAAAACACTAAATTCTAAAGGGAACCTAGAGATTGTTTATTTTTTCTCTTTTGGACACATGTAAAATCTGTACTCTAAAATATAAATTAGAAACTAAGAGATAAGAAGTCATTAAAATTGCTAAATGTCACATTAGTATCTCATCAACTAGTATCTCTTAACTATTTATTTTTTGTTCTTCACTTTCCAGTTTGAAAATTATATTCCTTGATACAGGAAAAATCCCAAGAGAATGAGAGTTAAGTATTTTCATTTTTGGAGCCACTATTTTTTCCTTCCTCCACCCCCCATCAAAGCTTTGCAGTCTTTAGCATTTACTGCAAACCTCAGCTTATTCTGAGCTTTAATTGTTGGCACATGCACTGAATGCATGAATCATTGTGTTTGTCTGATGCAAATTCCCCATATGGGGGAGGCAGGAGAATCTGCTTTTGGAACAGTCACAATAATGTATAATGGAATTACACTGGAAAGACTGCAAGGCATGTATTGTTTTCTGGTTCATTTAATGGCCCAACAGTAGCTAAGACAAAGTCTAATTTGACAGTGATGATGACTTTGGACATGAATTTGGTTGGGTCAGTGCTAGGTAGAAACTGAGCTAAGCTTGAACACTCTTTCCAGAGACTGAGGATGGATGGGAAGAGAATACACCCTGAGCTACTGGGGGAAAATGTTTGTACTTTTGTCAATGCTATATCTTTGAAGGAAATAACTTTTTGTAAAAGGTAATTGATGTTAAATGGTAAAATGGAACTGAGTTCACTGGTGCTTAACAGAGGGGGAACAGAGTGAGTAGGGGTGTGAGCTGCTAGCATTAGAGAAGAGACACACCACAAAACCATTGGGACAAGTTAGCACCCAGAAGGGCAGATGCAGCTTCCTTGGTTGTGGCAGAGAGAACCAGAGCACGTGAACTGTAGCCCTTTTGCATTATTATTTGAATGCCCACCACTCCACCTTTTGTACCTGGTCTTTTGAAATATGTGCTCAGCAAAGACTTAAAAAAGAAACTTAATCAGTATTTTTAGTCATTCCCCTGTCATTCTTTCCTCAACCCAGCCTGGCCAAGTGTTTTGAATCTGTTTTGACCATAGAATCAGTCTGCAATGGTAAATAAAGTAAATGTTTTTGAGAAATACTGAGAATGGAGCACACACCAAATTCAAATTGAGTTTTTCAACAGGGATTTCACTTGGCACTCTATTTGGAAGGGATTGCAGGTAAGAAGTGCTAAAAGTTGAGCAAGTCGGGGATATGAAGGACCTGAGAGACAGTTGAGAATAGCAGAAACACAGAAATTTAGGTTTTATTCAGTAGAGAAGTCCTTTTAATTTTGTAGGAATAATGTGAGCAATTGGTTTGCATAAATGAATATGATTTATGAAATACTGTAAATAGTACTTAATGTTTATGAAATTTTCTTTTATTTTGGGGGTATTTTGCATTTATATCATCAATGTATTTGAAGTATCTCAATGCTGTTGAGCCAACTTATCTTTTTTGGCCTTTGCCGTAGATGATACCTACCTTTTCTCCATTGCTTTTTGAAAATTGTTCTTCTAAAATATATAGTACTTTACCACCTTATCTATCATCAATTCTTAGATTACACATTTTCACACTATGTACTCATCATTTCTGCTAAATTTATTGCTGGTCATATATGCAACTCATCAATCAATTCCTCCTTCTAGTTGGAAATTCTGTTGCTGAATTCCCTGTCATTCTTGTTTCTCTCTCACCTAGACAGATGACACAGAAGGCAGAGAGCTGGGTGTCAAGTTAGGAAACTGTGTGACCTTGGCCAAGGCACTTAAACAACTATTTGTCCATGCTTGCTCTACTATAAAATGGGATTAATAATGATGTCTAACTCCCATGGATGTTGATTAAACAAGATAATATTTTTAAAGTTCTCAACCCAGTCACTGGCACATAGTGGTCACTTAATAAATGTTTCTTTCTTTCCTCTTTTTATGCTCTCCATTCTTTCTCTTTCATGTCCCTGGTCTCTAAAAAAAAAAAAAAAAAGTAATGGTGTTTTTTTTTTACATAAAGTGCCATTTCCCATCTTATCTGATATTCTTTCTAAAGTATTATTGATGTATTTTGCAACAAATATGTATTATTAAGCAAAAAAAAATCCCTCCATGGCTATATACATACACACAAACATATTATATATGACATTTTGTACCTTAAATAATCACCTCTCTGTCATGCATAGCATGTTTCATTATCAGTCCTCTGCAACTATGAATGGTCATTGTATTGAATATATTTCTTATAGCTTTCAGAGTATCCTTTTACAATGTCATTACTGTGTACATTATTCTCCTGTTTCTGATCATTTTATTCTTTATCAATTTATAAAAAAGTTTACCTTTATATTTTTGGGCTCCAGTAATAAACCCCATTCTACCAAACTGTTATTAATACTCATTAATTGATTATCCCCCACATCTATGAAAGAGTTCTGTTTCCCTTTCTTATCCATACTTTGGGGATTGGTTTATATAAAGCTAAACACAACAGTGCTTCTTTTGTCTGTCTTCCTAATTTAGTTTTCTTTTAAATTACTGAATACTTCCACGGCTAATCTTTTTCAGTTGTAACTGTTTTTTGCCTTCTGATTATTTGATTAAATTTTGTATATGGGCTTTTGCTACCTCCCACTTTTGACTCTATTTTCCCATTCGTCCTTATAATGCTTGCTTCCACTCTCTAGATCTGTCACTCATTTTTAATGTTTCTCTTAAGTATTGTGCTTGAATGTCAGATTTTCTTTTCAGCTCTGTTATGTTCATCAAGAAAGCTTGAAAGTCCTCTATTTCATTAAATGTTCATTTTTCCCTGGTAAGATTATATTCAGTTTTGCTGGTTAAGTTATTCTTTGTTGTAATCCTGGCTCCTTTGTTTTCCAGGATATCATATTCTAAGTCCTCTCTTCTTTATCATGGTACCTGCTAAATCTCAAGCCACTGACAAAATGGCTTCATGGCATTTAAATGGTTTCTTTCTGGCCCCTTGTGGTATTTTTTCTTTGACCTGGGAGCTCTGAAATTTGGATATAATAGTCATAGGAATTTTTATTTTGGAATTTCTTTCAGGAGTTTATTCATGGATTATTTCAATTTCTGCCTTGCCATCTGGTTCCATGATATCTGGCTAGTTTTCTTTGATAGTTTCCTGAAATATGATGTCTAGGCTCTTTTTTTTTCCCTAAAGATGGCCTTTAGGTAGTCTAATGTAGTCTAATAATTCTTAAATTATCTCTCTTTCATCTTTTTTCCAGGTTAGTTGTTTGTCCAATGCAATGTTTTATACTTTATTCCATTTTTATTAGATGTTTTCAAATCATTGTCTTCTTCTGAATTTGTGTCTTGACCATAGAAGCTTTTTTTATAGTCAAGTTCTTTCTTATTTGTTATTGGCTCCTTTGCTAGCCTCTAGCTTGATTTTGATTTTATGTTAGAGTTGGGCTCCACTCACCTCTTGGGGGTGGGGGTTGTCTGCCTTTGTTTTTTTGATTTTTATGTCCTGCTGTTTTCTCAGCTGAATCTGGGGAGCCTGTAAGTTTTCAGTACTTCCAAAGAAATGTGATCTAGAGAAAATTCTGGTTACTGGCACCTCATGACCACAACGCCTCTCCACACTGGAAATATGACCCATACTTAGGAACAGACCACTACTGTCTTGCAACTGCAAGCACTCCTCTCTAGTCAGTAACTTGGTAATGACCCTCAACATGACTCTGTATATTCAATTTTCTCAACTGTAAAATGGGGATAATAATAGCACCTACCTCACAGGGTGGTTGTGAAGATCAAATGAGATAATATTTGTAAAATATCAAATTCCTCCCTTCTTCTCCCTCCATAATAGTACATACCCTTAATGGCAAGCAGTGAAAGATGTCAGAAACTGCATCTCTTGTTCTGGAATCCAGAAATAACTGAAGCTGATTGATAATTTTCTGAATCCTACATGTGGGCTGATGCTGCAGAAGGCAAAGAGTCACTTCCCCATCAAGGGTTCCTAAATCTCTGAAGACTATCAGAGAGAGGCCACTAACTTTCCTGACCTATAAAGAGTTTACTTAGCCATTAACCAGACATTGAATATTGCTACAGAGAAGATGAATATGAGTAATGTTACCAAGGACACAGTTGTACATATAATCTGTGATTGAATGAAGCAAGAATTTGGATAATTATAAAATTCTTCTTGTCAAAGACTTATTAATCACAAATTTTCATGTACTATGGCACAAACATAATATTAAACTCATTCTACTTTTTTTCTTCAGAGTTTATATTTATCATTAATTTTTGAGAATTGCAGAAATTTTGCAGCTTTGATAAAAGATTTCCAGGAACACTTATTTCTTTGCACCTTTACTTGTCTGGAAGAGTCAAAAGGCATTTGTGTTTACTTTGCATTGGAAAATTATTCTGTATTGTCTTGGCATTTCCTTATCACTTTGGTCCCTCTGTGCTTTGGTTTGTCTAGTCTGTGCATGGCTCCAGATGACTTCCTTTCTTAGCAGCCCAATAGGTAATAATACTACTGTCATCAGGGGGATCTTCTCATTTGACTGGTTTGAGTCATTTTGGTAGGTCATTTTTATTGTCTCTTTGGAAACTTGATAATTTGCATAAAATATTTACACAGTCTGACAATGAAAAGCAACACACATTTGTATCTACACAGATTCTCCTTTACTGTACAATTGAGTAGTATGAGATCTGGTTTTAACTTGCTACTGAAAAGCCATTATTTACAATTTTTGACTGATTATCAGTAGTTAATATAGGTGGTCAAGTCTTCTATGATGGTCTGTCTGTCCCCAAAACTCTCTTCAGGGCTCCTTTTACTTCATTGTTCCTCAGACTATAAATAAGGGGGTTCAGCATGGGGTTAAATAGGCTATGGAATAGGAGGAGATATTTCTGCTGCTCTTTGTGGTTCCCATGCTTGGGCCCAATGTACATAATGATGGCAGTGCCATAGAAGAGTCCTACTACACAGAGATGGGAAGAGCAGGTGGAAAAGGCTTTCTGTCTCCCCTCTCTTGACTGGCTATGCAGGACTACCCAGATGATTCGCATGTAGGAGATCACAATTGAGGAAAAGGGTCCAACCAACACAAAAGCAGCTCCAGATAAGACCAAGATCTCATTGATATGGGTGTCAGCACAGGCAAGTTTGAGAATAGCTAAGATTTCACAAAAAAAGTGGTTGACTTTCTGGGGACCACAGAAAGGCAATGGCAATAATAAAAATAAATGGATCAGGGCCAAAATGTACCCAAGGGCCCAAGAGATCAATACTAGAGTGATACACACCTTCCAGCTCATGATAACAGTGTATCTGAGGGGGTGGCAAATTGCTACATAGCGATCATAAGACATTACCACTAGGAGAAGACATTCTGTGTGGGCAAAAGTCAAAAAGAGAAAAGTTTGTGTTATGCATCCTGCATATGATATGGGTTTGACAGGATCCAGTAGATTTGCTAGCATCTGGGGCACAGTGTTACAGGCATAGGAAATGTCAACAAGGGCCAAGTGTGAGAGGAAGAAATACATGGGGGTGTGGAGTCGGGCCTCCAGAGAGATGAGTCCTAAGATTACTCCATTGCCCATTAGGGTGAAGGCATATAGTAGAGAGAAGAGCCCAAAGAGGAACATTTGCATGTCAGGTCCAACAGAAAATCCCATCAAGATGAATTCTCTCACCATTGTCTGATTGTTAGCCATACTTCTGTGACAGAGACAAAGAGATTGCCAAAGTCCAGTAAATGAGAAATGTCTATATTGAGCATTATGGTATGCATTTGGTGTGTGCAACACTTTCAATGGCCTTACTGTGACATTATTGAATTCTTAAAAACTCAATTTCTGTCCAAATGAAATTTCATTTCCAAATACCCCAGTTCTTGGAGGCAGGACTCACTATTTGACAAAAATTCCTGGGAAAACCAGAAAGAAGTCTGGCAGAAATTAGTCCATGAATTAGAAATTAGAAATTTAGTCCATGAATTGATATCATATACCAAGTTTCAAATGAATTCATGACTTATCTAATAAAATGTCCCATAATATTAAATTCAGAAGATCAATGAAGGAAATACTTATTGCAACTATAGTTAAAAATTAACCCATGATAATACAAGGTATATAAAAGATCCCAAAAGATAAAATGGACAATATTGATTATAGAAAATTAAAAAGTTTTTGTACAAACAAAATCCTAAGTAGATTGGAAACAGTTGACTGGGAAAAAAACATTTCTACCAAATTCCTCTAATAAAAGCCAAATTTCTAAGATATGAAATGAACTGATTCAAATGTATCATAAAATGAGTCTTTCCCCAATATAAAAATGGTGAAAGATATGAGCATTCAAAACTCAAAGAAAAAAATCCAAGATAAAAAATAGGTATACAAAAATATAAAATTACTAATAGAAAAATCAAAATCAAACAAATTTGATATTCCAGCTCATGTTTATCAGATTGGAAAAATAATATAAAAATAAACATGAAAATTTATTAGAGGAATTGTAGATAAACAGGCACACTAATACATGATTGGTGGAGCTATGAATTGATCCAGTCATTCTGGAAAGCAACTTGAACAATACCTCAAATGTCACTAAATTGTGTTTATCTATTAATTCTGTAATACTACGACTAGACCTATACCCCAAAGAAATCAAAGACAGAGGAAATGTATCTATATGCCAAAAGTATTTATAGCAGGTCTTTTGTGGTGATAAAGAACTAGATTCTAAGGGTTTAGTCACCTGCTGGGGAATGGTTGAACGAATTATGGTATGTGACTTTAATGGAACATCACTTCATCTTAAAATGATTAAAAGAATTATTTTGGATAAACTTGGGAAGATTTGTATCAAGTGATCCAATGAAGTAAGCATAACTCAGAGCAAAAAGTATGTAACAACAATGTCATTGTGAAAAAAACAACTAAGAAATATGTAAGAATTCTGATCAATGTCAACCTTGATTCCATAAAATTAGTCATGAAAAATGCTGCCCACATCCTGACAACGAAGTGATGGACTTAAGTTGAAGAATGAGACAGATATAGCCAATTGGAGACTTGTTCTGTGTAATGATGTATATATTTTTCAAGGGTTATTTCTTTTCTTGTTCCTTTCTTTTTGGCAGAGTCTTCTTGGGCACAAAATAATTATTAATAGAATTACCAAAATGAAAAGAAAAAGCAAGAAAAAGGATCATTAGCATTTAATTATATATACATATGTGTTTGTGTGTGTGTATATATATACACACACATATTTGTATTTTCACATATATATGAATATGTGTGTATGTATATCCCTACAGGTGGGCCATTTTATTTGCCTTCCTCTTCCTTTCTCCTCCTTCCACCTCTTCCTTTGGCTGCCATTGATTCTGGAAATTATTTGTTAATTTATAATACTATACATCAGCTCACCATTTTTCTGAATCACTAGACCAAAACTCTCTTAGCTGGCTGCTACTTCCATACATTTTCTGTCTTTCTCTATTACAACATGAACTTGTTTGAAAGCAGGGGCTATTGCAGTACTTGCAATCTCAGAACATAACACAGTACCTGGTACATAGTTACTTAATTTTTGATTCATGTTTTGTAACTTTATTTAGGGATTAGTTTCATTCTCAGATTTCTGAATACTGTCAGTTTTGCTTTAACAAGTTCCTAAAAATCACTGTGCTGTACAAAATGGTGCAATAAAAACTACAGAGCTTAGGAGAAAAACACTCAAAAACTTTTCAATGACACATATAAAAGACAGAAACCTAATAAAATGGTAGCACAGTTTTATACATGTTAAATGATTTAGAAATATATAAGTATGACAATAAAAAGTGGTGGTGTCCAAGGCCTTCAGCAAGGAAGAACAAGTTGTGCAATCAGGTCACAATATTGGGCCTAAGGCTGGAGGTATTATGGGAAGGGGAAGGCAGTGGATCTGGGAGTAGGTATGGTATGGACTATCCTTTCTCTTCTACCAATAGCTCCTACTGTACAAGAAGATACATAATAAATGTTAAAGTTTACCTTAACAAACACCTGAAGTTTAACTGTGGAAGTGGGCATGGGAAAGATTGTATCTTGTGAGTTACTATGAAGTGGTGTTATCCAGTATTGAAAGCCAACACAACCAGTGAATTGAGGTAGTTGGTAGGGGTTTGAGGTATGTGTGTTTTGTGTTCAATGGTTTAGCTGGACCCAATTTTCTATTGGTCACTGACCAAATCAAAACAAGCATTATAGCAGAAGCAATTGTATTTTTTTTTTGCATCACAATTTGATTCTCCATTTTGTTATATTTTCTTGCTACTTTCCCATGATATTTTCTGTCACTAAATAACTTAGGTTTAGAGAATGAATTTGATACAATACAATTCCATTCAACAATTATTTGTTAACATCTCTCATGTCCAAGATATTCCAATAGAAAATGAAAATACAAAGATAGGTAAGAAAGAAATTGATTCCAAGGAACATTCAATCTTGTGAGAGGAAATGACTATGATTTGAGGATAGATGTAGAATGAGTAGGAGAGCTGATAAAGAAACATGAGGAAGAAATCCAATTCTGAACAGTTTTTTTTTTCATACCTCAGAACCTATCAATTTGATAGGGACAAAAAGAATCAAAGCCCAAGTCATCCACAGCTAACATCTGACACTTTCTTACTTCATGTATTCTTAGAGTGGTTATTTCATCTCTTATCAGAGAAGAATGATAGCAGACTTCAATGGTCTAGTAACTGTTCAAAGGTTTTGCTTCTTAGATGTACTGGGGCCAGGAGAACTGAAAAGGTTAGGGCAGACTAGTTTCTAAAGGGACTTCTCTCATGACTCAATTTGGGTTGATCGCAGCATATCACCCTGCTATTGGAAGCCACTGCTGTCCATGCTCTGGCCATATGGCTTTCTGACCCCTCTTTGTTCCATCACTGACTCCAAAAGTCCTGGGATATCACCACCGCCATAGCTATAGCATGGTCATGAGAATCAGTTCTTGGAAGGGCCTACAATCCTAGCCCAACTTCTATGAACCCAGAATCAGAGCCTGAGATTGGGGCTACTCAGAAGTAGCTTCTTAGTCTCCATCTCAGGACTAGTGATTTATACCACCCTGTATCACCCAATAAACCTACAAGCCATCACCTAGTGAAAGAGACATTGATACTTACAGTGTTGTTAGTCCCATTCTTGTCTAGTTTGTTAGACATACAATTCTCAGAGAAATAGGAAAAGTGAATGCAAACTAGGGCTAGAAATTCAGCTCCCATCAGCAGCTACTGGAGGAGAATTTCAATTTCAGGAGCACTTACTGCCCAGGCAAATAAGGACCAAGGTAGGAATCAAGGACTTCTTCACTGATACACAGATGAGACACAGGTTTTATTCTTTACACAATTCAACACAAACTAATCCCTAGGTAATTCTGAAGATTGAGAGCAATTGGAGGGTCTATGGAACCTCATCTCCAACTACTTCCTCAGTGCAAGGGAACCAAGGTTTATCTGTTCCAGTCTCTCAAGATCTCAGTTAGATGTTTTCAGGGGAATAGGAAAGAGCCATGATGACAACACTCAGGATAAACACTGGAAACTTCAACAAAAGCAAGTCATAATCTTTCAAGATAATAACAATTAAATTCCCCTGATATTTCATGATTAATGAGATTGCTCCAACCCCAGAATCACATAAGTGAATTCATTATCGACTAGGAGAAGTAGATTCAGTACGCTACTGGAACTTTGCACTAACTTCTGATATTCATCCTTTTTCCCTCTATTGTGGCCTGGGCCCCTTACTACTTTTGAGTTGCAATAAAAACAAAGAATTTGAATCCACAATCTATTGCAAATAAATAACTTCATGCAAACAAGCTGAGAAGCTAGATTCCAGAAACATGGTACAGAAAGTCTGTGGGGAATGTTAAAAAGTTAGTACAGGGGATTGTAGAATCCATGAAAAATATCTCTGATGTCCCAATGCAACTTGTTAGATTCTATCTATTAGAGCGTTTGATTGAGACATAGATCACTTAGGAAAATTTTATTTCCCTTTGGAAAATTTTCCTTTTGTGAAGTTTATACTGAATAAAATCCTTTCCAAAAGCAATGGAACTCTAATATATCAGAATCCACCATGTCCTGTCCTCTTACCACTGGAATGGTAGGTGATGGATGCAAGTAGTGTCCCCAGAAGACATAGTTCAGAAAAATTAAGAACCGGAGATGTTTCAGTTTGAATTAAAAAAAAAGAACACATCTTTGAGATAAAAAAAAACAATTCTTTTCTTATACCCACACATACCTGTGGCCAAGTATTATTTTATAAATACAATAAAATAAATAATCTATAAACCAACAAATTCATAAGAATAAGAGATTTGAGCTGCCTAGGTTTTTTGAAAGAAAATTAATTTAATTTGCTATAATCACTCTTCCATTTATCAGAGATGCTCATTGACATCAATCAAGGAGGATTTAAACCAATTTGCGGGAAAAGTTCAATCCTAGTTTTCAATATTTTTTCTCAGTTCCTTGGTTCCCTTGCAGTGAGGAAATAGTTGGATATGAAGTTCCATAGGCCCTCCAATTGCTATCAGTCTTCAGAATTATCTAGGGATGGGTTTGGGTTGAACTGTGTAAAGGAAAAAACCCAGATATTTCCTTATCTACAGATAAGTCGTGGCTGCTTTTGGCTATGTCTCAGCTGCTCCCAATTTCAAAGCTTTCTCTAACAAGGCTCTCCCTAAATTAAGAATTTCTTCCCTCATTGGACCTTCATAGGAGCAGCAACCAGTCTTTATAATTTTTTTCCCTCTCCAATCTCCACCATTCTGCCCTTTGATGTTTGAGGTATCTGTGTTTTGTGTTCAGTGGTTTAGCTGGAGCCAATTTTCTATTGCTCACTGATGAAATCAAAATAAGCATTATAGCAGAAGCAATTGTATTTTTTTTGCATCACAATTTGATTCTCCATTTTCTTATATTTTTCTTGCTACTTTCCAGGGGACCAGGTTATTAAAACCTTTTAAAAATTAAAATTAAAAAAGACTAATAGTTTTTATTTGATTCTAGAGGTAATAGTTTAGAGTTTACTGAGCAGGGATATGACAACATTGGATCTCTTCTTTTAGGAAATCAATTAGATAGATAGATGATAGATAGATAGATAGATAGATAGATAGATAGATAGTATTTATATAGTGTATTAATATTAGCAAATATTAGGTCATAAAAGAAACTGCATATTGCCCCAGGAATCCCCTCTGCTTCTCTATTACAGCCTTTAAGTTTCATAGTGAGGGGAGTAACACTTGGATAGATCTTCCCTTCCCTAAATTCCTTTTTTGGCATCATTTCAAAATCCATCACCATCTGGGTTGCCACCTCCTGCATGCACATGCATTTGACAGTCTACCTCTTAAAAAGTCATTACCATCAATAGTCAAGTGCTCCAAGGATAGGAAGAGGCAGTTTTGAAGGAAGAAATGCTAGCTATTAACAATCATAAAAATGAATCACCAAACATTTATTAAGTGCTGACTGTTTTTCCAGGCTAGGGAATGTAAGGAATAAATGAAAGTTCAAGGAGTTCATATTTTTTTTAATGAAAGATGCAACCTATTCATGAAATAGTACATAAAAGAAAAATACGTAATCATAGCAATGGAACAGAAGGCACCAGCAGCCAGGTGGGCTGGAAAGACCTTCTGCAGGAGGTAGCACTTGAGCTGAATCTCAAATGAAGCCAGGGTGTCTAAGAGTCAGAGACTGGGAAGAAAAGTATTCCATGGATATAAGACAGCCAATGCAAAGACATTGAGATCAGAGATGGAGCAACATGTATGGAAAAACAAAACAAAACAGAAATTAGACTCGTATGGTTGGATGACAACATAAATGGTGGGGAGTAATGTATTAAAAGAATAAAAAAGGTAAAAGGGGACCAGGTTATTAAAACCTTTTAAAAATTAAAATTAAAAGAGGCTAACAGTTTTTATTTGATTCTAGAGGTAATAGTTTAGAGTTTACTGAGCAGGGATATGAAAACTTTGGGTCTCTTCTTTTAGGAAATCACTTATATATACATATATATATAGATAGATAGATAGATAGTATTTATGTAGTGTATTAATATTAGCAAAGCACTTTATGAATACTATCTTGTTTAATCTTCACAACAAGTCTGTAAGGTAGTTGCTATTATTATCACTGTTTTGTAAATGAGGCAACTGAGGATGAAAGGTGTTAAATGACTTGCCCAGAGTCACTGAGCTAGTAAATGTCTTAGGCAGAATTTGAATTCAGGTCTTCTGACTTTCTGTCAAGCACTCAATCCATCATGCCTTCTACTTGTTTATTATTATGTACCTAAAAAAATGACACAAACTCTGCTAGGCACTGGGAATAAAAATACAGGGGATAGTCCCTGGCCTCAAGAAGTTTATGTTCTACTAGGGTGATATAACATGTTCACAGGTAACTAAATATGGAATAGATGAAAAAAACTTCACTAAATTTGAGGGAGGAGTACTAATAAGTGAGGGAATTAGGAAAGGCTTGAAGGAGGTGGCACTTAAGAAAAGTCTAGGAGTTGGAACAAACAGAGGAGAGGAGGGAGAACATTCCAGACACAAGGGACAGTCCCTGCAAAGGCAAAGAGGTGGGAGAATAAAAGTCACATATAGTAAACAGCTAGTAGACTACTTTGGGTGGAGCATAGAATGCGGGATTAGAAAAGGGTGTAACCTTCTTAGAAAGATCTATTAGAGTCAGATTGTAAAGCATTTTAAACTATGAAGAGGAGAGTTTGTATTTTATCCTATAGGCATTGGAAACCATTGAAGCTTCTTGATCAGGGGAGAGTCAGTAATATCTGTTCATAAGGAATATTAACTTGGTAGCTTTATAGAGAATGAGTTCTAGAGGGCAGAGGTTGGAAGCAGGGGGGGATTAATTAGAAGCTAATGCAGTAATCCAGGTTACAGGTGATGAGTGCCTGGAATATGGTGGTTGTGGTATAAGTAGAGAGTAGGGGAAAGACATAAAAGAGAATGAGAAAGTAGAATCAGCAAAAGCTGACATTTGTTTAGATACCAGGTATAAATAAGAATCAAGAGTGGAGGATGATTTCTAGGTTAGGAATCTGGGTGCCTGAAAGGTAGTAGTTCCTTGGACAGAAAAAGGAAGTTAGGAGGAGAAAAAAGTTGAGAAGGAAATATAATAAATTCTGTTTTGATTATATTGAGTTTGAGATGGCTGTGGGCATCCAAATGAAGCTGTCACTGAAACATTTATAATCATGTGACTAAAGCTGAAGAAAGAGATGAGGACTAGCTAAATAAATTAGTGAGTCATCTGTATAGAGAATGTATGGGACTTGATGAAATCAGAGAATTGAGAGTATAATTCCTTTCTCTGATGTTGACTTATATAGACTTGAATTAAGCATGTCCAGAAGGAGGTGGTGCCTCATGAAACATAACAGCTCCAGCAGAACCAAGTGTGAGACTGCTTCCTGTCTATCATACTTTGCTTGCCAGAATACCTAAACTGTGACAGCCAGAGCCAATTATAAATGCTGATGGATGTCTATTGCTGCAGGTCAATATTTGCACACTTGTTTTTATATCAACCCATCTATAACTCTTGAATGCCTTTAAATTTCTTTTTTTAATTTCTGTGTCCTCAACTAGTGATGGACAAAATGTATTTGTAGCTTTGTGAGTTGTTACTCAATAGTAAGAAATACCTGTACTCTTTTTGTGTAATAAGAAAGAATTAAAAACAAAGAAGATAGATACCCATTAATTGACAAATGACTACACAAATTATGGTACATGAATATAATAGAATAGTACATGAAGAAATGATGGATATGAAGAAAATACAAACAGACTGATATGAACTGATGCAAAGTGAATTAAGCAGAACCAAGAAAATTATATACACAAAGGACTTCAACTATACAATTGAAAAGAACAACAACAAAAATAAAAATTGAATACTGTTAAATTACATTGATTGAGGTTGGCTCCTAACATGAGATATTAGAATGCACTTTTTTCCTTTTTGTTGAATTGGAAAATATGGGCATAGAACACGGCTAATGTTAGACTTGGTTTATTGTTAGTTTATGGAAACTCTTTTTCCTCTTTTTTTAACCCTCTGTTATAAGTGATGACTCTCCTCTGGGGAGGAAGGATTTATTGGGAAAAGATGTTAATGTATAAAAGCAAAAGAAATCAATTAAAGATTTAAAAAAAACTTTAGAACTAGTGTGACATGACAGACACTGTACAGAAAGGAAGAAGGACTTTTGGCAAGGTGATGGAATGAGAGCTCATATGAAGATACTAGTACTAAAAATTCTCTTAAATAACAAAAATAGAAACAATCCAAATTAAAAAGGGTAGGGAAAGAAGATGTGCAATCAAAGAATCTCAAAAGAGAATAGACCCATAAAGAGAAAAAGAAAGGTCAAGGAAAAGAAGAGGCAATTAAAAAGAAACAAGCAAATATGCAAAAATACTTCAGGATAAATTAATATTGTAACATAATCCAAAAACAAAATAATGAATTAGTATCAACAACATCTTTAGATTAAGAACAAAATTGGCAGTCTTCTAAGATAAATTACAAGTGGATAACAAACATCAAAAAAGGAAATAATGGAAAAAGTAATAGACATCAAGACTCAATACAGAATTATTTAAAACAGAGCTTTTATTCATTAAAATATCAGACAAATTACTTGAAACAACACCATGGAGAAATCTGTGAAAAATTTAAATGTGAGAAAAGGACGATTCTGGTGAAAAACAAAAAAGGAAAAGTGGAATAGGCAGTAAAAGCAGATCAAAAGACAAATCAGTGGAAGGAGAGTATAATTTTATCAGCATAAATAATGGAACTAGAGAAAATTGAAGTCTTATTGATATTTCTGTCTAGGGAAAGGAAAAAGTTGGGGAAATCAAAACTTGAAAATATTATGGAAGCAATAGTAGAAATTAAAACATTGTCTTTAATCAATCAACAACAAAAATATATTAAGCCCTCACTAGATGCTAAGTAACATGCACTGCTTATGCTTAACTATGCTTAATTTAGGTAGTTAACACTATGCTAAGCACTGGAGATACAAGGAAAAAAGAACAAAACATCCCCTCCCTCAAGGAATTCTATTGATCTATTAATCTAAAAATATCTAAATATAAGTAAATATCTATAGATAGCTATGTACACATATACATACATATGATTAGATATAAATATTCATCAATAGAAAGATTGATAGATTGATAGATAGACTTTCCATTTCCAATTCATCCTAAGACTTTTTTGAATATGTAAATATTTCAATTTTGCTGCTCAAAAAAAAAAAAGAATTTAGGCAGAGTTGTTCATTCTACCCATCTCAGGTGCAAGGTACCTCTAGGACCTCAGATGGGTCCAAGTGGCCTTGTTTATGGAGTTGTGTCTCTTCCTGCTCCTCTCATTGGCCCAAGATGTTTCAGTATACTGGTCATATTTGTTGACCACTATTGCCTCTGTCTCATCCTCAGCACTGTCATCTCTTTTATGGAAATTCCAATCACAAGAGGAAAAAGAGAAGTATGACAGTGATAAAGAAAGAGCAAAGCACAAATAGTATCCCTGTGTCCTATTGTGCACTTCCTATACCTATCACAAAAATAATCACGAGAACCTAAAAAGGGAAAGGAGAATTTTTTTCTAAGTCTAAAACCTGAGAATTTGTTCTACCAGTGTGTCTCTCTGGATAATTTCCTCAGGTCCAGAATATTTCTATGAGACAAAAGAGAGAGGCAAATTCTCCCAGCCTACATTTCTCCCATCAGCGAGACATTTTGCAACTCCTGCAAAGTTCTTCAGGGTAACTTAGCTATACATTAAAAGTATTATTATAAGTTCCAAAATTCAACATTTATGGTAATTATGCCATCATTGCTGGCAATCATCATTGTTCCATTTATATCATATCTATAATAACTTTATGAAGAAACAGTGACAAAGCCCTACTTCAGTGAATAGTATAGAAATTAAACATAGGATGTATCATATGTAAACATAGTGTTAATACAGGTAAACCCTTGATATATAAGTAAATAAACATAGAAGAACAATAAAACTTCTTACATATACCATAGTTAATAATCACAAATCAAATCATGCACATACCATGAATATGTAAGAAAATAAAAAGCAAAGAAAAGCAGTAAATAGAAACTGTGCACTAATAGTTGACACATAAACCAACACACACAAGCCAATGAAGTTATTTCCAAATCATATGTAACATGTAGGGAAAATTCTGTTTTCATCTGGTAATGTATGTATCTACTTCTCCTACTTTAGTAATATCATAAATTAGTTTGATCCCTGGCAAGATAGGTCTTGCCATACTGAAATTTTTTGACATATTTGAACTTATACTTGATCTTTTTGAGGTTCTAGGATTATTTTCAGCGTTCACAGACCTACAGGCCTGCATTTCCAAACTTGAGATTGGATATGGTTCAGACTGATTATCAATATCTTTAAACATTCTAAATTTGTCTCTGTATCCTATGCATTTCCATAGAGGAAACAGGAGTCAGGAAATAATCTCCCTTCTTGGGTTCACCCATCCCCAAATGTCTACATGTAAATTCTCATTAAAGACCAAACCTGTCATTTCATTATGGTGTATAATTTCTCCATCAGACTCACTAACTTTAGAGCCATTTTCTGGGTCATACAATCCTTTACAACTGGTAAGTGGTCTCTTTTCCTTAGAGTCCCTCTGAAAGCCTGTCCATCATTTCTTAGGATACCATTCTCTTATATGACTTTATTAATAGCCCCACATATGACATATACACATGAGTGTGGTAATCAGGGTCAGCTCTTTTATTCCCTTCCCTCTATTTTCCTGTGGAGTAAGATAACTTTCTGTACCCAAATGGGTGTGTATGTTATTCCCTCCTTAAGCCAAATCTGATAAGAGTAAGATTCACTCATTCCCTCTCACCTTCCCCCACTTCCCTTCCACTGTAAAAGCTTTGTTTGTTTTATGTGAGATAATTTACCCTATTTTACCTCTCCTTTTCTCCTTCTCCCAGTATAAGCCTGTCTCACCACTTAATTTTATTCTCCAGATATCACCCATTCATCTTCAACTCACCCTGTGCCCTATATCTATCAATCTTTCTAAACATATATTTTTCCCCTCCAACTACCCTAATACCAACAAAGGTCTCATGAGTTACAAATATCTTCTTTCTGTGTAGGAATGTAAACAGTTCAAACTTAATAAATCCATTATAAGGGGCAGCTAAGTGGTGCACTGGTAGAGCACCAGCCCTGGAGTCAGGAGGATCTAAGTTCAAATCTGGCCTCAGATACATGACATTCACTAGCTGTGTGACTCTGGGCAAGTAACTTGACCCCAATTGCCTCACCCCCCCAAAAAAGTCCCTTATGATTTCTTTTTCTTGTTAACTTCTTCATGCTTCTCTTGAGTCTTGTATTTGAATGTTAAATTTTCTATTCAGCTCTGGCCTTTTCATCAAGAATGCTTGAACTCAGGAACTACATGAATATAATTACAAAACACCTTTCACACAAATAAAGTCAGAGCTAAATAATTGGAAAAACATCAGTTGCTCATGGTTAGGCAGAGCTAATATAATAAAAATGACAATTCTACCTAAGCTAATTTATTTATTCAGTCCCATCCCAATCAAACTAACACAAATTATTTTATAGAGTTAGAAAAAATAATAAGAAGATTCATTTGGAATTACAAAAGATCCAGAATATCAAGGGAACTAATGAAAAGAAATGCAGGGGAAGGTGGCCTAGCCATTCCAGATCTTAAATTGTATTGTAAAGCAGCAATCATCAAAACTGCTTGATACTGGCTAAGAAATAGAGTGGTGGATCAGTGGAATAGGTTAAGTATGCAAGACACAGTAGTCAGTGACTATAGTAAACTATTATTTGATAAACCCAAACACCCCAGCTTCTGGGATAGGAACTCACTCTTTGACAAAAACTGCTGGGAGAACTGGAAAAGAGTATGGCAGAAACAAGGCATAGATCCAAATCTCACACCATATACCAAAATAAAGTCAAAATGGGTTCATGATTTAGATATAAAGGTTGATATTGTAAGCAAACTGGGAGAGCAAGGAATAGTTTACCTATCAGATTTATGGAGAACAGAATTCATGACCAAACAGGAGATAGAGAACATTATGAAATACGAAATGAATACCTTTGATTGCATTAAATTGAAAAGTTTTTGCTCTAACAAAGCCAATGCAAACAAAATTAGAAGGAAAGTAAAAAATTAGGAAAGAATTTTTATGGGCAGTTAGGTGGCGCAGTGGATAGAGCACTGGCCCTGGATTCAGTAGGACCTGAGTTCAAATCTGGCCTTAGACACATAACTCTTACTAGCTGTGTGACCCTGGGCAAGTCACTTAATCCCACTGTCTACCAAAAAAAAAAAAGAATTTGAACAACCAGGCTCTCTTATCAGGGCCTCATCTCTAAAATATATAGAGAAATAAGTTAAATTTATAAGAATACAAGTCATTCCCCAATTGATAAATGGTCAAAGGATATGACTAGGCAGTTCTCAGATGAAGAAATTAAAGCCATCTATAACCATATGAAAAAATGCTCTAAATCACTATTGATTAGAGAAATGCAAATCAAAACAACTCTGAGGTAAGACATCACAACTATCAGATTGGTCAACATGACAAAACAGGAAAATGATAAATATTGGAGAATATGTGGGAAAATTGGGACACTAATGCATTGTTGGTGGAATTGTGAAATGATCCAACCATTTTGGAGAGCAATTTGGAACTATGCCCAAAGGGCTATCAAAACATGCATACCCATTGACCCAGCAATAGTATTTCTAGGGCTATATCCCAAAGAGATCATAGAAATGGGAAAAGGACCCACATGTACAAAAATCTTTATAGTAGCTTTTTTTTGTGGTGGCAAGGAATTGGAAATTGAGAGGATGCCCATCAATTGGGTAATGGCTGAATAAGTTGTAGTATATGAATGTAATAGAATACTATTGTGTATAAGAAATGATGAATAAGCAGACTACAGAAGAAAACCTGGAAAGACTTGTATGGTCTGATGCTGAATGAAGTGAGCAGAACCAGGAGAATGTTGTACATAGTAACAGCCATGTTGTGCGGTGACTAATATTGATAGACTTAGCCCTTAGAAATACAAGGATCTAAGATGTTTCCAAAGGCCTCATGATGAAAAATGCTATCCATTTCCAAAGAAAGAACTATGTAGTTTGAATGCAGATTGAGGCATAATATTTGCTATTTTTTTTTCTTCTGTTGTGTTTTGTTTCCTCTTTCTGGTGGTTCCTCCTATTGTTTCTAATTCTTACTTACAACATAACTAATGTGAAAATATGTTTAATAAGAATGTGTATGTGTAGCCTATATCAGATTGCATGCTGTCTTGGGGAGGGAGATGGGGAGGCAAGGGGAGAAAAATTTAAAACTCAAAAGCTTATGGAAGTGATTGTTGATAAATCAAAATCTATTTATTTATTTATTCATTCATTCATTCATTCATTCATTTGTTTGTTTGTTTGTTTATTTATTTATTTTTTTAGGTGATTGGGTTTAAGTGACTTACCCAAGTTCACACAGCTAGTAAGTGTCAAGGGTTTGGTTTGAGGCTGAATTTGAACTCAGGTAGTCCTGAATTCAGGGCCAATGCTCTATCCACTGTGCCACCTAGCTGCCCCCAAAATAAATTTATTTTAAAAAAAGATTTTAAAAAATGTTTGAAAGCCCTCTATTACACTGAATATCCCTTTCCCCCCCTGAAGGATTATACTCAGTTTTGCTGGATCAGTGATTCTTGGCTGTAATCCTATCTCCTTTGCTCTCCAGAATATCATATTCCAAGCCCTCTGGTCCCTTAATGTAGAAGCTGCTAAAGCTTGTGATATCCTGATTGTGTTTTCCCAGTACTTGAATTGCTTCTTTCTGGCTGCTTGCAATATTTTTTCCTTGACCTGGGAACTCTGGAATTTGGCTACAATATTCCTAGGAGTTTTCCTTTGGGGATCTCTTTCAGGAGGAGATTGGTGGATTCTTTCCATTTCTATTTTGCCCTCTGGTTCTAAAATATCAGGGCAGTTTTCCTTGATCATTTCTTGAAAGATGATGTCTAGGCTCTTTTTTGATCATGGCTTTCAGATAGTCCAATAATTTTTAAGTGATCTCTTCTGGATCTATTTTCCAGGTCAGTTGTTTTTCCAATGAGATATTTCATACTGTCTTTTATTTTTTCATTTTTTTGGTTTTGTTTTACAATACCTTGATTTCTCATAAAGTCACCAGCTTCCAACTGCTCCATTCTAATTTTTAAGGAAGTATTTTCTTCAGTGAGCTTTTGGATTTCCTTTTCCATTTGGCCAATTCTGCTTTTTAAGGCATTCTTCTCCTCATTGACTTTTTGGACCTCTTTTGCCATTTGGGTTAGGCTATTTTTTAAGGTGTTATTTTCTTCGGTATTTTTTGGGGTGTCTTTTAGCAATCTGTTGATGTGTTTTTCATGATTTTCTTGCATCACTCTCATTTCTCTTCTTTATTTTTCTTCTACTCCTCTAACTTATTTCTCAAAATCCTTTTTGAGCTCTTTCAAGGCCTGGGATTGATTCATATTTTTCTTGGAGGCTTTGGATGTAGGACCTTTGGTTTTGTTGTCTTCTTCTGGTTGCATGTTTTGTCACCGAAGAAAGATTCTATGGTTTGACTTTTTTTGCAGTTTGTTCATGATCCCAGCCAATTTCTTGAGTTTTAAACTCTTATTAAGGTAGGGGTCTGCTTTCAGTGTGGAGAATGTAGTGTCCCAACCTTCAGGGGCTTTGTGCAGCTATTTTCAGAGATACTTCTAGGGACCTGTAAGTTTTCAGTTCTTCCAAGGTGGTACAATCAAAGGTGAAGTGTTTACTCCTTTGCTGGCCAATGTTCTGGTCTTTGAGTGACCACAAGCACTCTTTTCTGCCTTGGAACTGTGAGAAAGATTTCTTCTCCACTGCCACTACAAGTTACACCATGCCAGTGCTCCTCCTCACCCCAGGACCACCACCCAGAACTATGACCCAGATCCAAGCACGGGCAAAGCAAGAGAATCCTGCCTCAGCACCAGCAAAGGGATCCCTGCAGTCCCCCTCTGATCAGCCACTCAATTCCCCCTCAGTCTGTAGGCTGGAACTCCTGAAGCAGCCACCGTAGTGGGTTGTGCCAGGACTGGGGATGGGACCAAGCTTTTCTCTTACAGTGTTCACAGACTTTTCCTGCTGACCTTCTAAGTTGTCTCTGGCATTTATGGGTTGAGAAGTATGGAAACCATCACAGCTGCCCATGATTCAGTCCTCTGAAGCCTGCTGTGGGTCAGTTGAGGCCTGGTCTTTGCCTGTACTCAAACTGTGCTTCTCTCCCAACCTGGTGTGATAGACCTTTCTAATCAACCACCCAGGTTGTCTTAGGCTGGAAATTTGTTTCACTCTGTCTTCTTGTGGATTCTGCTGCTCTAGAATTTGTTTAGAGCCATTTTTTACAGGTATTTGGAGGGGTTTGGGGGACAGCTCAAGCAAGTCACTGTGTAATTTTGGCTCTGCCCCCTGCTTTCACTCTTTAGGGGTATTTTGCTGTCTCATGTTTCTTCCCTTAACATCTATTTTGTTGTCATTGTTTGATTGATTAGTCATGTCTAACTCTTTCATGACCCCATTTTGGGTTTTCTTGGTAAAGATTCGGGAGTGGTATCCCATTTTCTTCTCCAGCTCATTTTACACATGTGGAAACTGAGGCAAACAAGATTAAGTAACTTGCTCAGGTTTACATAGCTAATAAATGTCTGAGGTCAGATTTGAATTCAGGTCCTCTGGACTTCAGGGTCAGTACTCTTTCCACTGCATCACCTAACTGTCTTTCTATAGATTTGAACATTTATTATGCTGTGGTCATATAGCCTTAATTATGTGGAATTGAATGCAAAAGCTAGCATAAACTCTTTTTAACATACTGGATGCATCCCGGGTCTTCTGTGTGGATAGGAATGTTTCTTAAGTATTCAAACCTGTGGCTCATGAGAGCACTTACTAAAGCTAACATAATAAAGGTAAGGAAAAAAGATAAGATTTCTCTGCCTTGCCGGCCACAAGATTCATAGTATCTGTAGGTCCTCATGTATTTCTAAGGGACACTGACTATGGCATGGTGTCAGCACCTGCTACCTGATTCCAATGTGACTATACCAGCATTTCTGGTTATATTTACTGATCAAGCTGCTACTTGCTACATTTCATTTCCATTTTCCATCCTTCACAAGCACGGCTATATCTAATATGCTTGGAATGCATTCTTTATTTCCCTCTGTCTTTGGGAACCAATTGTTCTTTTTGAAGGCCAACAAATGTGTTACTTTATACACATGAGTTTTCTACCTTTTTTCAATTGTTAATGAGTTCCCCACCCTACCTAATACTTTGCATTGACTCATATAGTCGTTATACACATCAAAATTCATTCTCTCCCTCTCTCCCACCCCCACCCATCTCTTCTTCTCTCTCCCTCTCTTTTGAGAAAGGTATTCTTTATTGTTTTAAGACCAACAAAAAAGACTGCACAGTTCTGAAGATGTGATTTTAGTGTTGTATATTGAATTTCATTAACACTGAATATTGGTCATCTTTCAGTGGGTAACTAACTCTTGCTGATCTTTTCTTAAGAGTACAATAAAAATACTCATGTTGATTGGAATGCTGGGAAAACTGAAAAGCATCAAGGAAGAAACAATGTTGAGACATGCCATTATAAGGTCAAACTGGGATGTATGACTTGAATATTGAAGGTCACAATGTAGTAACATTGGAAGAGAACCAAATCAGGCTCCTTTTATAACTATGAATAGAAGAGTTCTTTTTTTCTCTCTTTTTTAATAGTATTTTTCCCAGTTACATATCAAGACAATTTTTAGCATTGATTTTTACAAGATTTGAGTTCCAAAATTTTCTCCCTCCCTCCCTCCCCTCCCCTCCTTCCCTCATCTCTTCTTATAATAGTAGGCAATTTGATATAGGTTATGCTTGTGCTATCATATAAAACATTTCCATATTAGTCACAGTTGTGAAAGAAGAATAGATCAAAAGGAAAAAATAACAGAAAAAGAATAACACAAATGAAAAAAAGTACACTTCCATCTGCATTCAGAGTCCTTAAGTTTTTTATCTGGATGTGGATAGCACTTTCCCTCATTAGTTTTTTGTACTTCTCTTGGATCATGGTATTGCTGAGAATAGCTGATCATCACATAATATTGCTGATACTGTGTACAATATTTTCTTGGTTCTGTTCATTTCACTTTGCATGAATTTGTTCAAGTCTTTCCAGCTTTTTTGGAAATCTGCCTGTTCATCATTTCTTATTGCCCAATAGTATTCCATTATATTCATATACCAAAGCTTGTTTGTCCATTCTCCAATTGATGGGCATCCTCTCAATTTCCAGTATTTTGCCACTACAAAAAGAGTTTCCATAAATATTTTTGCACAGGTCTTTCCCCCCTTTTTTATGATCTCTTTGGGATACAGACCTAGCAGTAGTATTGCTGGATCAAAGAGTATGTAGAGTTTGGTGGCCCTTTGGGCATAGTTCCAAATTACTCTCCAGAATGGTTGTATCAGTTCACAACTAGGAGGAGAGTTCATAACCAATCAAGAGATAAAGGTGATCACACAAGATGAAATAGATTATTCCAGGCACACGAAATTAAAAGTGCTTCATGAGCAAAAATTGAAGTTACAATATGCAGGGAAACCACCAAATGGGAGGGAGCTTACCTTTGTAGTAAATTTATCTGAAAAAAGTCTGATATCCAAAATACATAAGGAACTACCATAAATATATAAGACCAAGAGCTATTTATCAATGGATATGTTGTCAAATATGAATAAACCATTCTCAACAGATTGTAAGTCATTCTCAACAGATTATACAAGGGTTGTTGAATTGCTAATAAGAAAAAATGCAAATTGAAAACAATTCTGGCATATAAATTCAGGACAAGAAAATTTATAAACATGTCTTAAAGGGAAGAGGGGTATAGTCAAAATTGGAGGGGTTGTGAAAGGATAAGCATATAGATACATTGTTAGTGAAGCTATGAATTGAGAATTATGCTAAAAATAGCTAAAGTGTCCATACCTTTTCTTTAGATATCTCACTTCTTGGTATATATTAAAAAAAGACAAATAGAAAAATCCCATATAGATAAATATATTTGCAGCAGCATTTTTTTTATAGTTGCAAATTACTGGAAAAAATGATTGAGCTATGTCTACACAAACTTTTGCACACAAATTTGACATGATATTATTACACTGCAATAAATAATGAAAATGAAAATTACACCTATGCATGGGAAGATACAGAAGCAAAGTGATACAAAATAAACAGAATCAAGGATAAAAATATATACAATGGCAAAAATCCAAAACAATAACATAAATAAAACTGAACACTGCATTTATGACAACCAAATTTGATTTGAAAAGAGATGAAAAAAATGTGCTCCCAATAGGCTTTGAAGAGGTGATGATTTAAAGGATGTGGAAAAATTGGGAAACTAATTCATTGTTGGTGGAATTGTGAAATGAACCAACCATTTTGGAGAGCATTATGAAATTATGCCTAAAGAGTTATTAAACAAACTACGTCCTTTGACAAAGATGATTAGGGGAAAAGGAAAAGACGTTATATGTTCTAAAATGTTTATAGCAGTTTTCTATGTGGTGGCAAAGATTGGAATTTGCAGGGATTCCTATCAATTAGGGGATGACTGAACAAGTTATCGTATATGATTATGAGGGAATACTATTGGGCTAGGAGAAATGATAAGCTCAATGATTTTAGAAAAACATGGAAAGACTTGCACAAAATAATGAAGAGTAAATTAGCAGAACCAAGAGAACATTGTATACAGTAATAACAATATTATTTTAATAATGACTTTGAGTGAATAAATTATTTTGTCTAATATAAATACCCAAATTAACTATAAAAGACATATGAAGAAAGATGATATATGCATCCACAGAAAGAACTGATAAATAGAAGTTTGTATAGAATAATTTTACATATATATGTATATTTGTGTTTAATGGTAGCTATCTCTAGGACAGGGGGAGGGAAGAAAAAGGGGAAAAAAGGAAATTTACATAATTTTGTTGGATATTTGAAAGGAATAGCAAGTTGTGTATAATGGATTTGCAGTTTCACGTGCAATCATCTTTTTTTTAATTGTACTGTGTTATGGAAATGCATGTTTTATTCCTTAAATTAAAAATAAAATAAATTTGAAAAAAGAGGTGATTATTAATATGTAACAAAGAACATAAAGTCATAATTGATTGATACTTTGATTAGTTTTTCTGATTTTTTTTTACCCTTTGTAACAAGTGATGGTTGTCTGGGTAGGAAAGGAGCAGGTATACAAGTGATATAAAATAAAAAAATCTAACAATTTTCAAAAGAATACAAATTAATGAACAGTCATTAATGCATGTACTTTCTTAATTGTCTGCACTAATATCCAAGGTCTGATGGAAGGGGTCTCAGAACAAGTGAGTTTCAATGGGAGCATAGGATGGATTAGCCCATGTCATGGGAAGAAAGGTAAGATGAGGAGGACAATAAAGTCGGACATGAAATAATTCTAATTGGGGTCACCAGCAGAAAAAGGCAATATGAGAATTCTGGAGTTTAAAAAAAAAACAGGGTGATTTAATTCCATTCCACTTAATCCCTAAATTGTTACAGAGCCCATAGACTCCTCCATAAATAAAGCTCCATGCAGTCTCTTAAATGGGCAATCTCCTTAGGGCCCCCTTTACTGCTGCATTTCTCAGGCTATAGATCAAAGGATTTAGAGTAGGATTAAAGAAGCTGTAGAACAAGGAAAGAATTTTCTGTTGCTCCTCAGAGTTCCTTGAGTTAGGGGCCATGTAAGCGATGGTGGCACTACCAAAGAAAAGCCCAACCACACACAGGTGTGACGAGCAGGTGGAGAAGGCTTTTTTTCGGCCTTCCCCTGAGTGGATTCTCAAGATAGCATTGAGGATACGAGTGTAGGAGATTAGGATGAAGCAGAGGGGTCCAACCAAGATAAACACACAGGCAGCAAAGATGACCATTTTGTTGAGCCACATGTCTGCACAGGTAAGTTTCAGTACAGATAGGATTTCACAGAAGAAGTGATTGATTTCCGGAGGCCCACAGAAGGGCAGCCTGAGGAGGAGAAGCACATGGACCAAGGCTAGAAAGAATTCACATGCCCAGGATGTGATAGCAAGTGCAATACACACTCTCCAGCTCATAATGAGAGTATATCTGAGTGGATGACAGATTGCCACATACCGGTCATAGCTCATCATTAGCAGCAGAAGGCATTCTGTGAGGGCAAACATCAAAAAGAGATAAGTCTGCATTATGCAACCTGCAAAGGAGGTAGGCTTGGCTGGATCCAGGAGATTTGCCAGCATCTGGGGGACCGTGCTTGAAGCATAAGAGATGTCAACAAGAGCCAGTTGTGAAAGGAAGAAGTACATGGGAGTGTGGAGTCGGGAGTTAAGACAAATCAGCCCCAGGATGACTCCATTTCCCAGCAGAGTGAAGATGTAGAGTAGGAAGAAGAGCCCAAAGAGAACTAGGTGCATCTTAGGGCTAACAAGAAATCCCAGCAGAATGAAGTCTGTCACTGTGGTCTGATTGTTGTCCACATCCCTATGATGAAAACAAAGACAATGGAGGAATATATTAAAATGCATAGTTTAATTCACTTCCACTCAATCCCATGGAGGAAAAATATTTGCTGATCTTTGTTAATCCTTCTTTTGTAATGTTGGGGGAGAGGGCAGAGAGAGGAAGGCTTCTGAAACCAGTAAGAAACATTTCTAATGATTCTTAACTTGTTCTCCTATAAAGAAATTATAGATTATTTTGATCTGCTTTATAACTGTTGCCATTCCCAAAGTTAAACTTCAAAAATGATCTGGAGATACAGAAAACTATATATGTGTGCAGCTACACAAGGATACAGAAGTACTATGTAAACTGTTGAAGTATAAGAAGAGGTTATGTCTGTTGTGATGGGAAAAAAGAATGTTATACTATCTTAGGAAAAATGTTATACACTATCTTATTCCAATCATGGTTTCCCTCAAAGCTTCATTGAGAGGATGAGCTATTTCGAGGTTTATGGAACAATTGGTCAGGGTCAGAGGCAGAAATAAGTGAGGATGTATTATTACTTCTACCCACTTAGTCTGAGGAGATCTGCATCTGACACCTTGTTCAAAAACAAAACAAAACAAAACAAAACAAAACAAAACAAAACAAAAAAAGAAAAACTACTATTCATCCTGTCCTGTGAGCCCAAGGTAACCTGGGAATGGATGATTCTGTTACTATGCATAATGAATAGGTCAAAGTTCTTAAAAATCTAGGCCACATTGATGATGAAGGTCCACGGGTTATTTTTTTAATTGAGAGGCACCCAACAATTGCATCTAAACATATTTTCCTAACATCATTTTTTCCCACTTGACAATTTCTCATCAATCTCATAAACTCTAGCTCTGCCAATACAACTAAAAATGAGGAATTTGAGAGATGTTAAATATGTGTTATTATCACATGTTGTTGATAGAGAACAATTAATGTAATCTAGTCACTGAATACTAGAAGAAAGCCAATGTCAGATACTTCTACCCTGAGAAGAAGTATGACAATGGAAATAACATCAAGGACCGCCTAACTTCCATTACTTCTTCAGGAAAAAAATGATGAAACATCGAGAACTGCACCAAATACTAAGTGGTAGCTTGTATGACATCATGAAGGATAACTGAGACCTGAGCAATGAATTTTCCTTTAGTGACAGTAAAAAGTGGTATGTCTGCAAGGAAAGTATTTTTAATCTATCTGAGATATAGTAACATTTGTATTCCATCACATTTGATATCCTCTGTGAACAATCAGAGACAAATATTTGTTTGGCAACAGCTTTGGAATGATAATAATAGATAAAATAATAGATATTATTTATACAGATAGCTTTAAGATTTGTAAAATGTTTTGCATATGCCATATCATTTGGCTACACTCCAGGAAGGTAGATTCTATTATTACTCCCACTTTACAGATATAGAAACTGAGACTGAAAAAGGTGATGCACTTTAGCCAGGATCACATAGCTAGTAAGTGTCTATGTCAGGATTCAAACTAAGAGTGTTTGGACTCCAAGCCCAATATTCTGTTCACTATTTTGTGTAGCTGGCTAGACAAAAGACATCATACATTACCTATTGCTTGTTTCTGCTTATTATTGAACAAAGAGTTTTGCTAGAATTAGTTGGAAGAAGGCTAATGGTTTCAATGCTTTTAATAAGTGGCACATATCCAGAAAAAATTCTGATCCTACTGATGACTTAGATATTTTAATGTATGTAGAAAATAGAGTCAAGAATTCATTCTTAGAATTTGAATAAGGTGCCAAAGTTAAAATGGATTCAGTTAAAAATTGAACATTTCAATCACATATCTGGATAACTGTTCTTCTAGCATACATCTTCATGTCATGGAGGAAATGCTGAATTAAAAAAGGCTGTGCCAGACAATGACAAGAGCTGTCTGGTTGGTTCTATCAAGTAGAGAAGACTTTCAGCACAGGGCTTGGTAATGGACTCCATATTTTACATTCATAAACCATCACAGTTGAGTGTGAAGGTGGACTAAAGGACAATATAATTTTGGTCAGAGAAACTCTTAAAGACCTTATACTGAGAGGGAAGTTGTCATCTATAACAATGATAATTATATCAAAGAATTATGTAATAATAACACTGGTTTTCCTTTAGGTCTTGGATTTTGACATCTGACAAATTATTGTGAACTATAACAGCCTTCCAAAGAATATTAATGGAATATATATTTTTGAGGAAGTCAACAAAACTTACAATACAATAAGTCTTAGATAGCTTCAGTATAGGTTTGCCTAAATGACTATAGAGGTTCAAAAATATAAGATTTTACTATTTTTAGAATTATTTAGTATGTCCTGTAATTATATCAATATTATATAGGGTGGGAAATATAAAAATCCATTATAAATATAAACAGGAAAAAATTTAAAAATTCAATGTAATAATCTACTAAAATAATACATTGTTACTTGAGTGTAATAATTCCAGACATTTGCTCTTTCATAGATACAAAAAAGTCATTCACCATCTCCATTTTATAATTTATTTATAGGTAATTATGGCACTTTTCCAGTTTTTAAAAATCTGGTACCCACTTATATCCCATCCTGTCATTACTATTACAATGTTGAAGAAAGAAGCATTGAGAATGGAAATCTAGAGAAGAGGCAGGAAATTTTCAAAATTGCCTCTCATCACAAGTCGTACTTACTTTTACTGTACCAATAATAATATAAATTGATGTTTATTAATATTGAAACTAAGAATTTTCCATGTAGTGGGTTGAATGAAAAACAGGGCAACAAAGCAAATGGATAGATTGGCAAGTGATTAGACTGTTGAGAGCTAAGAAAGCAAAATCTAGAGAGTAGAAGCAGTCATAAACTCTTCACATTCTGTTTTGCATCAGAGCTTCAAAAGACAAAAGGAGCTCTTTAACTATAGTCATCTTACTGCTCTTGGAGGCAATAAGTCCAGTTTCATTTCTAATGTTCACAGTATTCTCTATATACATGATATTTATGATATTTTATTTTATTTTTTAAGGCAATTGGAGTTAAGTGACTTGCCCAGGGTCACACAGCTAGTAAGTGTCAAGTGTGTGGTCTGAGGCTGGATTTGAACTCAGGTCCTCCTGACTCCAGGGCCAGTGCTGTATCCTATTTATGATATTTTAACTCACCTTACTCTATCACCTTTTATCACCAACTCCATCACTTGCCCTAAAGCATACTTTACTGTGTGAGAGATGAAGAAATCAAAGTCAACTGTATAAATAAGCATTAATGTATTAAATGCATTGGGGAAACCAAGTGCAAAATTGCTGATGGATTCTGGGTCTTGGAACTTCTGAGAAAAGTGAGTGAGATGGAAGGTTCCATTACTCAAATATTATACTCAGTTTACAACACATGAAATACCTATCTGCATCTTCACACCTCTCCAATTTACTAATTTCCTTCATTCTAACAGGAAAAAAGAGGACACATTTTCCCTGGCTATTTTCAAAGTCACAATCTTAGTTGGGCTCCTTCCCCAAAATTCTCCTATATCAATATTTGATGGGCTGTCATAAAATTAGAATCCAATTTGTTGTATTTCTCTAGAAGGCAAAAGTTAGGACCAGTAGGTGGAAATTTCTACCAATTTGAAAGTTCAGGCAGGACTCACCTGAAGTATTTAAATGAACACCAATGAGTGTTGGCAAGAGATGTGGAAAAAATTCTCCCATTGGGTGGGAGATTGAATTAGTATAACCCTCGGTCCTCTTCTAGCTCAAAGATTCAGAGATCTAAAACCAGGCAACAAAGAGTGGTATTGTCCTCATTGAAATTCACTTCAGCTTTCTGGTAAAAATGTGATGTGCAGAGAAAAGATCTATATGATCTGGTACACAATCTGGCATTGTACCAATCAATGAAAAGACAGCCTGGAGTTCCCTTCATCTTTAGGTAGGACCCTAGCCACACATCCTAGTGAGAAGAAAATCAATCTCAATGAGTATATATTGCTGCCCAAGAGTCAGCCTGATTTAGTGGATAGAGAGTTGGTCTAAGAATCTATGCAACCCAGCTACAACTCTTTACATCTGATATATGTTGGTTCTAAGTCCCTGGAGATAGTACTGAAACAAGAAAATGCAACAGAAAAAAAAAACAATAAGGGAAAATGGCTCTCCTGAAATTCTCAGAGTGATATTTGTATGAATTTTAAAAATAAAAATAGTAAAAGACACACACATATGCTCACAAAATTAAAAATAAAACAGGCTGACAGTAACCTTGAGAACTCTCTAGGGATAGTTCTTGATCTGTATTGTTAAAGAATTTCTTTACCAAGAATTCTCTCTAGCAATGAAATCTGAGTAAACTATACATATGAGTCAATATATACATAAATATACACACATATATGCATAGGTATATATGTGTGTATATAAAACCACAGATATTATATATGTGTTTTTGTGCAGGTATAAAATATCCCAAAAATATAGGTACATGTATATTTGTATATGTATATATTTTATAAAGAGTCATTATTTATTAATATAGGAAAGTCCTAGTGAGGAAACTCCTTTTACTTACACAGATCCTTGTCTATTCCGCAACATATTCTCTTAGCGATTTGCTTAAGACTCCTGCTAGTTTAAGTGACTTTCCCAGTGTCATAAAGCCAATATGTGTCAGAGGTGGGGATTTATACCTGGGTCCCATTGATTCTAAGGCTATCTCTCTATTCACTAAATGAGGCACATACATATAAAGATTATGTATACATGTATGTGTATATACATATACATGTGTGTGTACATATGCACACACATATACTTACATAAATATTAAATAAATATCAATTGAATGGATAAGACATAAAAAGCTAATTAACTTTTGTCATTTTTCAAGAACTTAAATAGACTGTAAGTTCCTTGAAGAGAAAGGATTATTAAATATATTGTATGTGAATCCCCAGTAATTAGCAGAATGCCTGAAACCTAGTAGGAACTTAATAAATGCTTAGTAATTAAGTAATTGGTCTCTACATATTAGCTTTCAACAATAGGACTTTTTCTATAAAACATAATTCTTCTTGCTCAATATTTCATGAAGAAATCATGGATTCCTTATTCTTTTATGGTCTTTATAAAGTAAGTATCTCTGACTTCATCTCTTCAAATCACAGTTTGCTGAATTTTCAAAAGACCTTTTTCACCTGTTAAAATAAAAACCAGTCAAGTAACAGACACACCAGAGAACCTTGTCCACATTTTGTGTATGCAATCTTTACAATAAATTTTACTTGAGCTGTTATCCTACCTAAGGACATTAATAAGCAAAAACTGCCCTTTCCACTGGATAAAAAAAAGTATGAGAACAAAAGACATATTCTACATCGATGGTATAAATTTGTTGCTCATAACTCATAGCCAAGTGCTAGAAAGCTACCTGGGTATGCTCATGTGGAGGCTATACAGGAATCTGGAGCAAGTTCTAGAGAGGTGGTCTTTGAGATGGGATTAAGACTTTAATTATTTCTAGGGTCCTCAGGATGAAAGTCAGATCCACTTTCTGTGGCTTTTTGTTCATTTTGAGGAAGTTATCCCTATGTCCTCAAGGAGCAAAAATTTTCCTTTTTGATTAGCTCTAACTTGGACTCCTGAGGATTCAGTACAGGTGGAAGATCACAAAACTTCCTAAACACCAACCTCCTCCTCACAGAGAAGCAAAGAAGTAATTCTGTGTGAGGAAAATTTGAGAATGTTTTTAATGAGACCCTGGGGGCTGAAATTCCAGGAAGGAGGAAGAATCATGCTACAAATTTATAATCTGAAAATATTTGGCCTAGTTATGCATCCTCAAACCCTTATAATTTTGACCTTATACCACAATCCCCTTAGAATTAATTGTTAGTTGAGGGAAGGCATAGTTCATATGTTATCAGTAGCAATAGCAATATGTGATTCAAGTGATTTTGCAGCCATGATGGAGAGTCCAAAGAACTATACATCCCAATGGGGCTCATTAGATTCTATCACTTGACTTTCAGTTGGGACACAAACAGTAGGTTTTCCATTGGAAACGTTCCCAATTCCACAGTTTAGATATACTGTGATTTGCGACCCTCAGGGGAGGATTAGAACTCTCTAAAGCCTGGGTCCATCTACACTAATGACTGCTCCTACCTCCTTCTATATAGAATAATAGGAAATAGACTTTGAGATCTCTCTAAGGTACACATCTTAGAAATTCCAATGGCTTGGGTGCTTTATAGTTGTTAAATATCTATTTAAAAGTTGTCTATATATTTTATGACATAGGATCAAAGGATTTTGTTATGGAAAGGACCTAAGTGATTGGTTCAGGACTTTTATTTCATAGATAAAAAAAGGGAGGACAAAAGAGTTGAAAGAATCTTGTCTGATGTTATGTTTTTAATAAACAGCAGATCTGGGACTTCAGCCCAGATCTCCTGACTAGATCTCGTGTTTTCAGTGCTATACCACCCTTCAAGTGTAGATAAAATTTTTTTATGAGTCCAATTAATAAATCAGTCAATTTATTAAGTAACAAAGAATCACTGCATGGCAGTGAGTTCTGTGAACTAATTATGATCAAGATAAGGACTTGTAGTCCATCAGTCTTCTTTCTCATTTATTCTCTAAGGCCTTGTGCTGTCAATTCTATGTCCTCCCTCAGTATTTCTCACCATGGTAATACTTTTCATTCCCATTGCTACCAAGCAGGTAGCACCTTATGACCCATGTTCTTGTCCAACAACTCTGTGACAACTGAAGCCCACAATCCAATTCTTGCTGCTACTACTGATGAATAGAAGGAAGTGATGGACAGAATTTCAAGCGCAAAACTTTAAAAAAAACAAAATTTTAAAATCATTTTGACGTGTAATTGGAGAAAAAGAAAATATTTAAATTCATCTAAAATATCATTGACCAAAAGAAAAAAAAAATTGCATTCAAGATTCCTGTAAATATCACCTCAAATTGGGGTAAAAGTTTATGTCAAAAAGCGTGAGGGAACTATTGCAGTTTGGAATGTCCTTCTTTTTTCAGCCAGAAATGGCTTGAATATTAGATGAATGAAAAGCTGAATACAATTGTTACTGGCAGATTTGTTACTAAATCACAAAGTGTCATATAAGTATTAGTTTTTTTTCTTGGACATCTTTTTTTATCCTTTGTTTTAAGAGTTGATAGTCTGGGATGGGAAGGAATTTAACTTTAAATTTAAAGCATTTAAAGCTGATGTAAAATTCAAATATATCAATAAAGATCTTTTTAAACCTTTGGCATCAGAGTGAGAACAGATTACATAGGGGATGTTCAGAGCAAGATAGAAGATAATATAAGAGAAATTATATAAATATATAGGTCATAAATAGTATCTGAAAGAATAACAATAGAGACACTCCAAAGTAAAAAAGGGTGAAGAGAAGGTGGACAATCTGAGAATATCAAAAGAGATTAGACTCACATAACAGGAACAGCAAAGTTTTCAGGAGAGGAACAAGCAATAAAAAATGTACAAGGAAGTAAAAGTTCTCTATGACAAATCTTATTGACTAAAATAATGCAAGGAAGAATATATTGGTGAATTAAAATCAATAACAGTTTCATGAATAGAACAATGTTGAAACTTCTGTAAGCCATATCAAAAGTAGGTAATAAATACACTAGGAAATGTTATATCTAAAAATTTCACCTTATTTGGATGAATCCATAGGAAATTAATCAGATAAATGATATTGAAACAATATGATTGTTTCATATGGAGAAATATGTGGAAAATTCAAATGAAAGTAAAGAACTGTTCTAGTGAAAAATAAAATTGCAAAAGGGATCAAAGGTCAACTCCATTGAAAATACATTTTAATATTTTATAAGCAAAGATGAAGGAACTAGAGAGGAGTCTAGAGATATGCTTCTTTCTAGAAAATAGAGGAGGTTGGGGAAGCAAAAATTTGAAAAAAATTATGGAAATAGAAGTAGAAATTTAGGCTCTGGGAAGTGGAACCAAGATGGTGGAGTAAAGGCAAGGACTTATCTGAGCTATCCCCAAACCTCTCTAAATACCTTTAAAAATGACTCTGAACAAATTCTAGAGCAGCAGAAGCCATAAAAAGATGGAGTGAAACATTTTTCCAGCCCAAAATAACTTAGAAAGTCAGCAGGAAAGGTCTGTTGCACTAGGATGAGTGCAGCCCAGTGTAGGCTAGGTCAGTTTAGACCGGGTCACAACAAACCAAGAGTAGCCGTCACAGTGACTGAATCAGTGGCAATTTCTGGATTTCTCAGCCCACAGAGGGTAAGAGGATCAGACAATGGGTCCGAAGCAGTTTTGTAGGGGTTCTTTTGCTGGCATCAGGGGCAGAACTCTGTTGCATTGCCTATATTTGGATCTGGATCATAGTCCTGGGTCTTAGTCCCAGTGTGAGGAAGAGCACTAGCACAGAGGAGCTTGTGGCCACAGGGGAGCAGGGACCCTGGTCACAGTTCCAGGGTTGAAAAGGGTCTTTGTGGTTACTCACAAACTAGCACACAGTAAAGAAGAGTAGTAAACACACCTCTCCTTAGATCATACCACCTTGGAAGAGCCAAAAACTTAAAGGTCCTCAAAATTACCTTTGAAAGGAGCTAAACAAAAAAACCCTGAAGCTTGGAACAGTGTCCCCTCCACTTGGGAAGCAGAGCCCAACTTTAACATCAAAATAAATGTCAAGAAATAGGATGGAAAATGAGCAAACAACAGAAAATATTTCTGACCATAGAAAATTACTATAGACAATGAAGATAAAAACATACACTCAGAAGAAGACAATAAAGTCCAAATTCCTGCATCCAAAGCCTCCAAGAAAAATATAAATTTGTTTCAAGCCACGGAAAAGCTCAAAAAATGATTTTAACAAGCAAATAAGAGAGGTAGAGGAAAAAAATGAGATAAGAGTGAGAGTGATGCAAGAAAATCATGAAAAAAAGAGTCAACAGCTTGTTAAAGGAGGCACAAAAAATATTGAAGAAAATAACATTTCAAAAACAGAATAGGCTAAATGGTAAGAGGCATAAAAACCCAATGAAGAGAAGAATGCCTTGAAAAGCAGAATTAACCAAATTGAAAAATGATATGCAAAAATTCATTGAAGAGAACTCCTTAGAAAGTCAAATTGGCCAAATGGGAAAAAAGATACAAAAGCTCATTGAATAAAATCATTTCTTAAAAGTTAGAATTGGGCAAGTGGAAGCTAATGACTATATGAGACATCACAAAGAAATCAGTAGAATGGAAGAAAATAAGAAAAAAAATGTGAAATATATCATTGAAAAAACAACTGACCTGGAAAATAGATACAGAAGAGATAATTCAAGAATTATTAGATTACCTAAAATTCATGATCAAAAAAAAAAAAAAAAAGAGCCTGGGCATCCTGATGAAAAGACCAGAGCTAAATAGAAAATCTGACTTTCAAATACATGATACTGTAGAAGCATAAAGCAAACAGAAAAGAGAAATCATAATGGATTTGATAAGGTTAAAATGTTTACATTCTTACATGTGGAAATGATATCTGTAACTCCTAAAAGCTTTCTCATTATTAGGACAATTAGAAGGGGTATACACAGACAGAAAGCAGAGGTGCAAATTGAACATGATGGTATGATTATCTAAAAAAATAAAAGATGAGAAAGAAGAATACGTGAGAGAAGGGAAAAAGGAGAGGCAGAATGGGATAAATTATCTGACATAAAAAGGGGTTGAAAGAGATTTTACAGTGGAGGTGAAAATGAGGGAAGTGGGGAAGGGAGCACATGAACTTTACTCTCATCAGAATTGACTCAAACGGAATAATATAAACATTCAATTGGGTGTAGAAATCTATCTTACCATATAGGAAAGTAGGAAGGGAAAGGGGATAAGAGAAATCAGGGAGCTCACAGAAGGGAGGATAATTTGAGGGAGGTAAAAGTCAGAAGCAAAACACTTTTGAAAGGAGAGAGAGAGAGACAGAGACAGAGAGACAGAGAGAGACAGAGAACAGGATAAACAGGAGGAAAAGAGGATGGAGGGAAATACATAGTTGGTAATCATTACTGTGAAAAAAAATTTACACTGTTTCTTGGATAAAGATTTCATTTTTCAAACAAATAGAAAACTGAGTCAAATTAATAGAAAGAAGAATCATTCCTCCATTGAGAAATGGTCAAAGGATATGAACAGACAGCTTTTAAATGAAGAAATCAAAGTTATCTATAATCATATAAAATACTCTAAATTACTATTGATGAGAGAAATGCAAATTAATACAACTCTGAGCTGCTACTTCATACCTGTCTGATTGGCTAATATGACAAAAAAGTAAAATGATAAATGTTTGAGGGGATGCAGGAAAATTAAAACACTAACATACCATTGGAGAAGTTGTATACTGATCCAACCATTCTGGAGAGCAATTTGGAACTATGCCCAAAAGGTTATAAAACCATGCATACTCTTTGACCAAGCAATACCACTACTAGATCTGTATCCCAAAGAAATAAAAAAAAAAGGAAAAGGACCTATGTGTACAAAAATATTTATAGCAGCTCTTTTAGTGGTAGAAAAGAATTGGAAAATGATGGGATGTCCATCAATTGGAGAATGGTTGGACAAGTTGTTGTATATAATTGTGATGGAATACTATTGTGCTTTAAGAAATGATGAGCAGGATGTTCTCAGAAAAAAACTGGAAAGACTTACATGAACTGATGCAAAGTGAAATGAACAGAACCAGGAGAATATTGTACACTATAACAATGATATTGTATGATGATCTACAATGAATAACTTAGTTATTCTCAGCAATACAATGATCCTAGAGAGTTCTGTAGGACTTATGGTGAAAGCTGCTGTCCATCTCCACAGAAAGAATTGGTAGAACCTGAATGCAGATCAAAGATATTTTTTCTTTACTTTATTTTCCTTGGGTTTTTTATCTGTGTTTTCTTTCGCAGAATGACCTACGCTGGAAATGTGTTTTGTATGACTACATATGTATAATCTATATCAAATTGCTTGTCTTCTTAATGGGAGGAGAGAATTTGGAACTCAAAATCTGAAAGATAAAGAATGTTAAAATTGCTTTTGCATTTAGTTGGGAAAATTAAAACATTAAGTAAGAAAAAAGAAAGAAATTTAGACACTGTGTTTCATTACTCAATCAACAAATATTTATTAAGTCCTCCTATGGCCCAGGAACTATGTTAAATAATAATGATACAAAGCAAAAACAAAAACAAACAAACAAAAAAACGAAATAGTTCCTGTACTCAAGGAGGACATCCCAATAGAGATGACTATATATAAGAAATACAGTTCGAGCAAATCTACCAAATTAAAAGAGAGTATTAGATTAATTCAATTGAACAAACATTTATTATATGCAAGACATTGTGTTAAGCACTAATGAAACATACTATAGCAACATATGATAGATGAAAACAAATATAACAATTACGACTATGAGTGTAAATGGATTGAATTCTTCAGCTGATCTGAAAATAGTATAGATTTGCTAAAAATGCAAGACCTTCAATAAACACACTTTAGTTAGAAAGTCATTTGCACTTAAAAGTGCAAACATTTCTTTAGCAACTACAATGAAAATGTATCAAGGTTTTGAAAGTGATAGAAACTAATTTTAAAAGAAAAACTTAACTGATATGAATATATCATAAATGTGTGTAATATGTATATGTATGTATATATAATGAAACATTAAAAATGAAAGACTTAAATATTCCACTAACAGAACATAACAAATCATCTGTAAAGATAAATTAAACAGGAAGCAGCAGCAAAGGCTGGGTCACAGATCCTATGCTGACTGAGGAGATGTCCTGAATCTAAGAGTAGTGGACAAGGGCAAGGAATATTCACAGACTGGTTTGTCTCCCAGACTTATCTGAGTCCTACAGCTATTTAACAAGGGCAAGATACTGAGACAAAGAAATAGCCAGCAGTTTTGTCCCTCTGAACCTGAATTGCTTTCTGGTCAGCTGACAGGGCCTATGGTCAACAGCAATCTACTAGAATTCAAACCAGAGGTAAACCTACAGTTGTGGCACCCAAATCCAAATTATGGTCAGGAGTTTGCAAAGACCAGCTCAGGAGAGTAGTAATAAAAAATTTCCCATGATCAAAATGCTTTGGGTTGAATGGATTAGAAAATACAATCCTGCAATACATTGTTTACAAGAAGCCCACTTGAAACATATATGATTGACATAGATTTAAAATAAGAGCAAAGTCTATTATGCTTCAGCTGAAGTAAAAAAAAATCATTTTAGATAGATTATGATTAAGTTGAGTCCAAATATGTATGGTGAAAATTACAAAATAATAATAGGTTAAATTCAATGTGAATTTAATTTCAGTTAATGTAAGGTCATTGAAGGTTTTTAACATGGCATTATATTCTCTGCCTACACTTTTCTATTATTGTGTGAAGATATGATATGCTGTTGCATATATATGATGAGGTATGGGCCCAAGCCGAGACCTTTGCCCCTTTCTTCAAAAAGAATTTGGCTCCCATTTGTCTATGGGCCCCCCCCAAAATCCTTATACCTCATTCAACTGGCCTTTCCCTATCTCTTCTTCTTATTCTGATCTTTCTCTATCTGTCTAAGAAGCCTGTCCTTGAAATTCTAAGGAAGAAGCCCAGTCTTTGATCTCATGATCTTATCAACCTCTTTCTTCCAGTTCTTTGTTACCCTGATAAAAGCCTAGTCCTTCATTGTCTATTCCTGGCTGACCCTATCCAGACATTCTCATTCTCCCTAAACTCCTCCCCTAGTCACCCAGCTCCTCTTCCCAGCCCCTCCTCTGGTCACCCAAAATTACTTAAGTGTATATAAGATCCACCCTAGCCCCCATTTAAATGCTGAGACTTTCTCATGCCCTAAAGGCTGACTTTCTCATGTCTGCTTGTCCTTAGGGGTGTCACCTTACCTGTATAGTTTATCTCTAATAAACTTTTTCTCTGGCTGAGAGAAGATTTGGGTTGAATTCATTCAGGCATGGCCCGCATGTTGTGATCTCAGGGTCCCAGCACCCCTAAACCTCTAGACCTCATAATATATATGTATGTATATATATATTATATATATATATATATATACATTACCAATCATTACATTAATTTTTTAAAGCATCCTTAGTAAAATGGATAGTAGGAAGAAAAATTTCCAGTGTAAAAAAAAGAGGTTTGTTATTAAATTAGAACACAAATTGAATACCATAAATTGTGGTTATAATAACTCAAAAGTAGGATGAGATATCATAATGTCTGAATTTATGTTGTGGAATAATACTTTGAAAAGTAGACAGACTAAAAGAAAAAGGGAAAGTTGTATAAGGTGTTTGTCATTTGCAAACAACTGCAAGGAGTGGAAGCATTACAATGATATAAACTGAATAATTTTTAGCTGTCTGTATTATAGATTTCAAGAAAAATACATTCTTTTGAGCAGAACATGAGAAGGATAGAGTACTGGGCTTAGATTCAGGAAGATTTTAATTCAAATGCAATCATAGACAATTTCTAGTTGTGTTAACTGATTTCTTAACCTGTGTTCACTTCAGTTTCCTCATCTATAAAATGGGGATAATAATAACACCTACTTCCCATGTTTCTTCTGAGGAAGAAATGATAAGATAATTGTAAAGTGCTTAGCACAGTTCCTGGCACATAGTTAGCACTCTATAAATGTTAGCTATTTTTTATTATTATTATTATTATTATTATTATTATTATTATTATTATTTACACAAAAGCTTCAAGTTTATGTAAGACAGTGAAAGGAAATGGAAATTAGGTGGATAGGGAAGAAACATTTTTTTTTCAGGATCATATTTACAATTATATTTAGGTGAAAGTTTTCTTAGTTCATTTTGGCCCAATTTGGCAGAGTTTAATTACTAAATGTGAGTCATTATTATTGTTGTTATTATTACTTCAATAAGTAATAAGAGGCAGCACAGGTGTAGCAAATTCAACATTGGCCTTGGAATCAGTAAGATCTAGGTTCATCCTGTTGAGGTTCAGGGTGCAAATGATGAGGTGCAAGGTGTGTTTGTGTGGCAAGGTTGTCTCAAAATAATTTGCTCAGGCTGTCTCCAAGTCAAGTAAAAGCATTTATTACACACCAAGTAGGCTCCTCCTTAATGGAGGAAGCTCTTCCAAGGAGGCATTCCCTTAAGGGAGGCAGCACCCCACCTCTCATCCCCTTCCCACAGTCAGGAGAAGCTAGGGATTCTTACAGAAGAAAACTTGCCTTGTGGCAGGGAGATGCAGGATGGGCCAAAATGAACTAAGAAAACTGATGTCCATTATCACCATTATTATTTGATAGAGTGCTAGAAATGTTAGCTGTAGCAATAAAACAGGAAAAAGAAATTGACAGCATCAATTGGGGAATGGCTGAACAAGTTGTGGTATATGAATGTAATGGAATACTATTATGGTATAAGAAATGATGAACAGACTGACTTCAGAAAAACATAGAAAGACTTGTATGGTCTGATGCTGAATGAAGTGAGCAGAACCAAGAGAACTTTGTACACAATAACAGCCACACTGTGAGATGACTAATACTGATAAACTTAACCCTTCCCAGCAATACAAGGATTTAAGACATCGCCAAAGGTCTGGTGATGGAAAATGCTATCCACATCCAAAGAAAGAACTGTGGAGTTTGAATGCAGATCAAAGCATACTATTTGCTATTTTTTTCTTCTGTTGAGTTTTGTTTCCTCTTTCTGGTGGTTCCTCCTATTCATTCTAATTCTTCCTTACAACATCACTAATGTGAAAATATGTTTAATAGGAATGTATATGTATAGTCTATATCAGATTGTGCGCCATCTTGGGGAGGGTGGTAGGAAGGAAGGGGGAGAAAACTTTTAAACTCGAAATCATATGGAAGTGATTGTTGATAAAAAATAAACTAATAAAAAATAAATTGGCAGAGTAAGCATAGTCAAAGAGTAAACACAATTTTCATTTTTATAAATAATATGAAAATTTATTTAGAAAACCCTAGGGTATCAACTAAGAGATTAATTGAAACAATAACTTTAGTAAATTTGCAGGATATGAAATATATCTATTTAAATCAGAAGCACCAACAAAATCCAGCAGCAAGGGATAGAAAGAGAAATTCCATTTAAAACAACTACAAAATGTATAAAATACTTTGGAGTCTTACTTACTAAGACACACACTCATACATACATAGAAACCATTTGAATACAACTATAAAACCCTCTTTACTGAAATGTAGATCTAAATAGTTACAGAAATATTAATTGTTCATCATGAGGCCAAGGCAACATAGTGAAAAATGTGTTACTATCTAAATAATTTACTTGTTTTGTGTCACAAAAATCATACTAACAAAAGATTGCTTTATAGAGCTAGAAAAAAAAAAAAGGAAATTCATCTGGTGAAAAAAAAAGTTCCAGCTCCTCAAGAGAAATAGTAAAAAAGGGAGAAAAATTGTATTAGTACCAGATCTCAAACCATACCACAAAGTATTAATCATAAAAAAATTAATACTGGCTAAGAAATAGAGAAGTTGATGGATAGAATGGATTAGCATAAAAATGTAGAAATTAATGAATACAATACTCTGGTGTTGAATGATGTCAACCAGTCTACCTACACAAATTTTTTTTCCAAAAACTGGAAAACAATCTAGCAGAAACCAGCAGTAGATAAATATATCAATATGCATAATATGATAAGCTCCAAAATTAAGTGTAGCTCAACATAACATTCTATATACCAGAATAAACTCCAAAAGGATTCATAACTTAGACATAAAAAATAAATTAGAGTACTAAAGATGACATTACCTTTTGAATTTATGGATAGAAGAACACTAGTTCATGACCAAAAAAGAAAAAAAAAGATACGGATGGTCACAGAAGATGAAGTGGACAATTTCGAGTACATAATTTTTAAAATATGTGAACAAAATTAGAAGAAAACAATAAAAATTTAAAAAATGACAAATTTCTCTAAGGTTCTCATTTTCAAGGTATATAAGGAACTCATCCAAATTTATAAAAATAAGAGCCATTCCCCAATTGATAAATGTTAAAAAGATCAAAATGTAGTCAATTTTCAAGGTAAGAAGATCAAGCTATTTCTACTAAAAGTTTTAAAATGCTCTAAATCATGAATCAACAAAATGCAAATTAAAGCAACTGAAGTTCTCCCTTACATCCTTCAGATTAACAAAAATGACAAAAAAGGGGGAAAAACTATTAGACCCTAAAAAAATGGGCACACTAATGTTCTGTTTGGGAGCTGTGAATTGGTACACCCATTATGCAAAGTATTTTGAAACTGTACTGAAAAAGTTACTAAATTATGCATACCCTTTGACCCAGAAATACCATTACTAGCTCTCCACAACAAGACATCAAAGAAAGAGGTAAAGGACCCACTTATACTAAGATATTCATTTGTGTCAGAGGTTCCCCAACTTGTTTGGTCTATTGCCCCCTTTTCAAAAAAAATTATTCGGTGTCCCCCCAAAATCTTTTTCTTTAACCCTTTAATTGTTTTTGAAATTTGCACCATTTCAAAAATATAAAATATTTTAAATGCATATCTTAAATTTAATAATTTATTGTAAATTTATGGTTTTTTTCCTGCATTGAAATTTTAATGATGCAATATTGCATCATGTAACTGTATAGTATCATGTCATAAACAAGCCATTACATGAACATATTCCTGCCGATGCATGCTGGACTTCCTGACCATGCATGACACATTTGCCAACTCTTGCTCATTAAGACCTGTTGGTGGACCTGACCACTGATCAGTTATAACTTGTATTTTATGTGTTTATTTGGAAAATAATGTAATCACTATAACTTTAATTCTGTTACACAACAAATGAAACATGCACAAATGGTTTTTCAAAATTTTTTTCTCTTCTCTTCTTTCCTTATGCTTCCACCACCCCCTTATTTTTATTCAATGCTCCTCAATTGCACCCGATGCTACTATGGCCACCCTGGATTGTTCCAGCACCACCCAGGGGGCAGTATTGCCCACTTTGGGAACCTATCAATGCCCATCAATTTGGGAATGGCTAAACAAATTAAGAAATTGAGGCATATGAATGCATTCAAATGTTATTTTGCTTTAAGAAATTATAAAATTTATTTTTTTGAGAAAAAATCTGGTTAAATTGCTATGAACTGTTATAGAACAATGTTAGCAGAACCATGAGAAGAGTTTATACAATAACAATATTGTAAAGAAAAAGAACTTTGAAAGACTTAAAAATTCTGATCAACGCAGCAAGCTATAATTTCAAAGGAACAACTAGAAGCATTCCAACCACCTCCTGGCAAAGGAAGAGAGACTGAGTGTGAGGAATAAGACATATATTTTGGATGTGGTTAATATGTGAATTTGTTTTTATTGACTCTGTATATTTGTTACAAGGATCTGGTTTTTTTCCTTCTTTTTTCAGTGGGACAGAGATTAGAAGTAGAAAATAATTTTTGTCAATTAAAAAAAATCTTAAAAATGTCACAAGCTATTAACCACGTGAAAGATCCTTTCAGATCACCAATGAGATAGAATCATAGTAATATTGTTACTAATAATAAAAATGGAAATAAAAAAAAAATTCTGCTGTTTGCTCTCATATCAAACAAATTGGCAAATATGCCAAACATAAAGGGAATAGACAATGTGGAAGGCATTATAGAGAGGCATTGTTAATGTAACTGTAGATTGAGCCAACCATTCCAAAAAGCAAATGGGAACTATCTTAAGAAAGTAACTAAAGTGTCTATATCTTTGAACTCAGAAATCTCACTGCCAGGAATATATCCTCAAAAGATAAACAAACAAACAGGAACATTCCATTGGTATCTGAATACTTATAGCTGCACTTTTTGTAGAAGCAAAAAACTAAAAACAAATCAAATGTAGAATATCTATACAAATTGCTATATGTGAATGTGATAACATACCATTGAACTGTAAGAAACTATGAAGAATACAGAAGAACATAAGAAGATATACAAACTAAAACAAAATTAAGTTAACAGAATCAGGAAAACAATATATACATGAATTATAACAAAAAGAACAATATAAACACAACTAAATGTTGTGCAGTCTTCTTATACTTTCTTCTCCTCTGTGGAATCTATGATTCAAACCCACTGTCCTTCTTGGTGTCGTTGTACCTGTTGCTCTGTCTCCTGACTCCATGTCTTTCTACTGTCATTATCCCATGCCTAAATGTTCTCTGTCCTCACCAGTTCTTAACTTCACTGGAATTCTTTAAGTCTCAGCTAAAATCACCCCCTCTCCCAGTGTTCTTTCCTCATAGTCTCTAATTCTAGTGCCACCCCCATAAGAATACCTTCCATTTACACTGAACTAAATTGAATGTAAATAGTTGCTTGAAAATTGTCTTTATTAAATGTCAGCTCCTTGGTGGTAGGAATCCTGATTTACCCTTCCATGTATCCCCAGTGCTTAACAAAGTATTTGGTACATAGTAAGTGCTAAATAAATACTTATTCACTGACTGAGTGAATGAATAAATGGTCAAAGTGGTTCCCAGAGAAGAAATGAAAAAAAAAGGCATCTCTGTATGATTTGAAGATTTTGGTGCTTGTGTATAAGGATATGGATATAGAACAATGCAGAAACTGTCAGCCTTGTCACAGGTGTCAGTTAATCTTGCTGAATTACTTTTTTTTCCTTCAATGTTTATTCTTTGTAACATATGAAGGCACTTAGAATAGGAAAGAAAGGGTTATATTCAGAAGTAATATAATATAAAAGCAAATTGCATCAAAATTTATTATAGTAAAAGTCATTAGTGTATTTGCTTTATTGGTTTCCTTGCACTACACTGATGTGCGGGGTCTGATTGGATAGGACACAGAAAAAAAAGTATTTCAGTGGGATCATAGGATGTATGGAGATATGTCACAGAAAGAAGAGAAATGTAGGACAAAAACAAAGAAGTTCAGACCCATGGGAGTGCTCCAGGAGGGGGCATAGGTAGAAAAAGGGAGCATGAGAATATTGGACAAAAATAGAAGGGAGAAAAGGTTGATTATCTCTCATGGCACTTCTCACATTGTTTTAAACTCCAAAAGCACCATTCTTTTCCCTTCCTCCATAAAAGGAAACTTCTATTCAATCCCTTAACCATGTCTCTCTTTCTTAAACAATCTCCTTAGGGCCCCCTTTACCTCTGCATTTCTCAGGCTATAGATCAAAGGATTTAGGGTAGGATTAAAGAAGCTGTAAAATAAAAAAGAATTTTCCGTTGCTCCCCAGAGTTCCTTGAGTTAGGGGTCATGTAAGTGATGATGACATTACCAAAGAAAAGTCCAACCACACACAGGTGTGATGAGCAGGTGGAGAAGGCTTTTTTTCTGCCTTCCCCTGAGTGGATTCTCAAGATAGCATTGAGGATATGAGTGTAGGAGATTAGGATGAAGCAGAGGGGTCCAACCAAGATAAACACACAGGCAGCAAAGATGACCATTTTGTTGAGCCAAATGTCTGCACAGGCAAGTTTCAGTACAGATAGGATTTCACAGAAGAAGTGATTGATTTCCTGAGGCCCACAGAAGGGCAGCCTAAGAAGGAGAAGCACATGGACCAAGGCCAGAAAGGATCCACATGCCCAGGATGTGATAGCAAGTGCAATACACAATCCCCATCTCATAATGAGAGTGTATCTGAGGGGATGGCAGATTGCCACATATCGGTCATAGCTCATCATTACCAGCACAAGGCATTCTATGAGGGCAAACATCAAAAAGAGATAAGTCTGCATTATGCAACCTGCAAAGGAGATGGGCTTGGCTGGATCCAGGAGATTTTCCAGCATTTGGGGGACTGTGTTTGAGGCATAAGAGGTGTCCACAATAGCCAGTTGTGAAAGGAAGAAGTACATAGGAGTATGGAGTCGGGAGTCAAGACAGATCAGCCCCAGGATGACTCCATTTCCCAGCAGAGTGAAGGTGTAGAGTAGGAAGAAGAGCCCAAAGAGAACTAGGTGCATCTTAGGGCTAACAAGAAATCCCAGCAGAATGAAATCTGTCACCGTGGTCTGATTGTTGTCCATATCCCTACAATGAAAACAAAGACATTGGAGAAAGATATTGAAATGCTTGGTTTAATTCATGTCCACTCAATTCCAGGAAGCAAATATCTGCTGATCTTTATTAATCCTTCATTTTTCTCATTGGAAAAGTAGGCAGAGAGAAGGCTGAAACCAGTAAGAAATACTTCAAATAATTCTTTAACTTGCTTTCCTATAATTATTTTAGACTGTTTTGATCTGCTATATAATTGTTGCCCTTCCCAAAGTTAAACTTTAAAAATGACCTTGAAATACTGGAAACTGCACACTTATGCAGATACATAAGGATACAGAAGTACCAAGTAAACTGTAGTAATGTAAGAAGAGGTTATGTCTTCTGTGAGGGGAAAATAGGGTGCTATATTATCTTTGGAGGGAAACCACAACAAATTGGAGGGAAACCACAACAATTGAAATAAATTCCTTTGTATCTTCATTGAGAGGATGAGTTATTTCAAGATCTTTAGAACAATCAGTCTGGGTCAGAAGCAGAAAGAAGTGAAGATGTATCACTATTGTCACCCATTAACCAAGTCTGAGTAGATCTGCCTGTAACATCCTGGTCAACCAAATACATTTACTATTAATTCAGTCCCTGTGATCCCAACATTCATTGGCAGTGGATGATTCTGTTATTATGCATTAAGAATAGGTCAAAGTTCTTAAAAATCTAGGTCATTTTGATTTTTTCTTTTGAGAGGTAGCCAGCAATTACATCTAAGCACATTTTCCTAACCTTTCATTTTTTTTTTTGCACTGGACAACTTCTCATCAATCTCATAAGCACTCACTTTGCCAATATAACTCACATAGGTTTAATTTGAGAGAAGTCAAATATGTGCTAATTGTCAAATGTTGTTGATGTAGAACACAAGAGGAGAAAAAAACAATTACTGTCATCTTGTGGACAGAAATGGTCACTGAACACTGAAAAAGAGTCACTATCAGATATTTAGTTATTTTCACACTAAGAAGAAGTAGAATGACAATGGAAAAACATAATTTCACTACTTCTTTAAAAAATAATGAAACATCAAAAAGCAGAAGAAATACTATGCCAATGTGACATTATGAAAGTTAACATAGCAGATTAATGCTTTTTTCTTTAGTGATAATAAAAGGTATTGTGTCAGGGAGAAAGTATTATTATAATCTATCTGAGGTATTGTAACTTTTTGTAATCCACCACATTTGTAAGAATTCAATTTTGTTTGTCAAATTTTGTTTTGTCAAAATTTTTATAAAGTTTGTGTAAATATTTTTGGTCAAAATTTTGGTAAGACAATAATAGCTAAAATAGCAATTAATATGTATACAGAAAGCTTTAAAATTTGCAATGTGTTTTATATGTTATCTCATTTGATCTTCACAACACTCCTAGAAGTTAGGTGATATTATCCCCACTTTCCAGATACAGAAACTGAGACCCAAAATGGTGATTTGCTTTTTATCACATAGATAGTAAGTGTTTGTGTCAGAATTAAAAGCTGCAGTATTTTGACTCCAAGCTCAATACTCTATCCACTATGCTGTTTAGCTGGATAGACAAAAACATTGTAAATCGCCTATTTCTAGTTTTTGTTTATTAGTGAAAAAAAGAAAGTTTCACTAGGATTCATCAGAAGAAGGCTGAAGGTTTTAATGCTTTTAGTAAGTAGCACATATTAAGAAAAAAAATCTGGACCCACTGATGACTTAAATATTTTAATTCACATAAAAAATGGAATCAAGAACCCACTCCTGGAATTTGAATAAGGTGCCAAAGTTAAAATGGATTCAGTTAAAAAGTCAACATTTCAGTCAAGTATTTAGACAATTGTTATTCTTGAATATATATTCATGTCATGGAGAAGAACCTGGATTCAAAAAGACTTTGTCAATCAATCACAAGAGCAATCTGGCTGGTTTTATTAAGCAAGAAAGACTTTGAGCACAGACTTGGTAATGGATTCTATACTTGTCATTCACAAACCATCATGGGTAAGTATGGAGAGTCTCATTACAGGGTGGCCTGAAGGATGATTAAATTTTTGGTCAGAGGAAGTCTTAAAGGCCTTTTACTGAGAGTGACGTCACGTATACTATATCAATGCTAATGATATCAAAGATTCTTGAAATACTCAGGTTTTATAACACTGACTTTCATTTTATGTCATGGATTGTGACATCTGACTGCAAATTATTGTGAACTAGAGCAGCCTTCCAATGAATATTACATAATAAATATATTTTTGAGGAAGTCAAAAACAATGTATCACAATAAATTTTGCATAGGTTAAATACATGCTTGCTTAAAGGACCACAGAGGTTCAAAAAATAAGCTTTTAGCATCTCTTATAATTATGTAAATATTGCATGTGGTGGGAAATATATTTCAAAGAGCAAAGGAACTGGGGTTGTATCCAAGAATAACTTACTCAGCAAAGTTGAATATAATCCTGATCATGAAAAAAAAAATGGACATTTGCAAACTGAAAGTCTTTCAGACATTTGTAACAAAAAGACCAGAAGTCAATGGAAAATTCAATATAAAAGATTCAGAATAAACATTAAAGACTAATTATAAGGTACTATTAAGGTTGAACTGTTTATTTATGATACATGAAAATGTTATCAGTGTTCTTAAAACTTTCATCATTACTAAGGTAGTTTGAAAGAGAGGTTGGGACTGAGTTACATAGGATGAGGTGATTCTAAAAGACAAAATTGGGAAGGAAAAAGTAAAAAGGAACCATTAGCTCATAAAAATGGTGTATTAAAGGAAGAACTAATACAGGGAAAACAGGTTGGGGTGGAGGGCTGGTAATGTTGAAATGTTCCTTTCATCTTGGTTGAGGAGGAAACAATATGTACACCTGGAGTGGATTAGCTGTTGTCTGAACAGATAGAAAGGTGAGAAAACTGGGGGACAGGGTGTGGGAGGGACTTTAAGAAGGGTATATGGATTAAGATTAGGACTATGAGGATCAAAAAAAAGGGAATATGAGGATCAAGATAAGGGAGTTACTTTTACAGGGTGGGTAAAATCAAAAATAAAAAAGTAAGGAGAGAAGATAAGGTAACAGGGATAGAGAGAAAAAAAGGCTAAGGAGGAAAATAGTGAGTGAAAATAAGATGGAGGGATATTCACAAGTGGTAATTATAACTTTGAATATGAATGGGAAGAACTCACCCATAAAACAGAAATGAATAACAGAATGGATTAAAAATCATAATCCAACATTGTTGTTTACAAGAAACACAAGAATGAGATGTATTCAGAAGAGAGAGGAGGGGGGCAGAGTCAAGATGGAAGAGTAAAAGCAGTGACTTGTTTGAGCTCTTCCCCAAACCCCTCCAAATACCTATAAAAAATTGCTCTAAACAAATTCTAAAGCAGCAGAACCCAAAAAATGACAGAGTGAAACAAATTTCCAGCCCAAGACAACCTGGATGGCTGATCAGAAAGGTATATCATGCCAGGTGGGGAAAAGAGTACAGTTTGGCATGGGCACCCAGGCTGCAGTGAACCTGGAGCAGGCCTCAGAGGACTGAATCACAGGCAGCTACAGCAGTTTCCAGACTTCTCAACCCAGGCACACCAAAGACAACTTAGAAGGTCAGTGGGAAAACTTTGTTTCTGTGGTGAGAGAGAAGCTAGATCTCAGCCCTAGTTCCATATCATAGCCCCAGTGTGGCAGCTGCCTCCTGAGCTTCCAGCCCACAGACTGAGGGGAAATCAGCTGGCTGATCAGAAGGAGACTGCAGGGATCTCTTTGCTAGTGCTGAGGCAGGAATCTCTTGCTTTGTTTGTGCTTGGATCTGGATCACAGTTCTGGGTGGTGGTACTGGGGCGAGGAGGAGCACTGATATGGTGGAGTTTGTAGTGGTGGTGGAGAGGAAATCCTCCTCACAGTTACAAGACAGAAAAGAGTGCTTGTGGTCACTCATAGACCACAGCACAGGTCAGGAAAGGAGTAAACACCTCACCCCTTATCATACCACCTTGGAAGAAATGAAAATTTACAGCTCCCTAGAGGTATCTCTGAAAACAACTGCACAAAGCCCCTGAGGCTTGGGACAGTACATTCTCCACATTGGAAGCAGACCTCTTCCTTAATCAAGAGTTTATAACTCAAGTAATTGGTTGGGATCCTGAGGAAACCTCACAAGAAGTGTCAGACCATAGAATCTTTTTTTGGTAACAAAGAAGATCAAAACATACAATCAGAAGAAGAAAACAAAGTCAAAGCTCCTACATCCAAAACTTCCAAGAAAAATATTAATCAGTCCCAGGCCTTGGAAGAGCTTAAAAAGGATTTTGAGAAGCAAGTAAGAGAAGTAAAGGAAAAACTGGGAAGAGAAATTAGAGTGATGCAAGAAAATCATGAAAAACAAGTTAACAGTTTGCTAAAGAAGACCCCAAAAAAATACTGAAGAAAATAACACCTTAAAAAATAGCCTAATCTAAATGGCAAAAGAGGTCCAAAAAGCCAATGAGAAGAAGAATGCCCTAAAAAGCAAAACTGGACAAATGGAAAAGGAAGTCCAAAAGATTACTGAAGAAAATACGTCCTTCAAAATTAGAATGGAGCAATTGGAAGCTGGTGACTTCATGAGAAATCAAGGCACTGTAAAACAAATCCAAAAGAATGAAAAATTAGAAAACAATGTGAAATACCTCATTGGAAAAACAACTGACCTGGAAAATAGATCCAAGGGGAGAATTTAAAAATTTTTGGACTATCTGAAAGCCATGATCAAAAAAAAAAAAGAGCCTAGACATCATCTTTCAAGAAATTATCAAGGAAAACTGTCTTGATATTTTAGAACCAAAATAGAAATTGGAAGAATCCACTGATCTCCTCCTGAAAGAAATCCCCAAAGGAAAACTCCTAAGACTATTGTAGCCAAATTCCACTGCTCCCAGGTTAAGGAGAAAATATTACAAGCAGCCAGAAAGAAATAATTCAAGTATTGTGAAAACACAATCAGGATAACACAAGATTTAGCAGCTTCTACATTAAGTGATTGGAGGGCATGGAATATAATATTCCAGAGGGCAAAGGAGATAGGATTACAACCAAGAATCACCTACCCAGCAAAACTGAGTATAATCCTTCAGGGGAAAAAATGGTCATTCAATGAAATAGAGAACTTTCAAGCATTCTTTTAGCTAGTATTTTTTCATCCATATTCATTAATGAAATTGGACTACAATGTTCTTTCCCTGTTTTTATTCTTCCTGGTTTAAGTATCAGTATCATACTTGTTTCATAAAAGGAGTTTGGTAGGACCCAGAGAAAGAAAATTATAACCCAATTTCATTAATGAATATGGATGAAAAAATACTAGCTGAAAGATTATAGGAATATATTACAAAATTATACATTATGGTCAAGTGGGATTTATGCCAGGGTTACAGGGATAATTTAAGGTAAAGAAAAGTGTTAACACAATTAATTACACCAATAAGAAAAAAGTTTTTTTTTAATCACAGGTTTTTTTTAATCAATAGATGCAGAAAAAGCTTTTGATAAAGTTCAACACTTAATTCTAATAAAAATCATGAAGGTATTGGTATAAATGGAATTTCCTTAAATTGATTAAACCATCAACAAGCATTATTTGTAATGAGATTAAACTAGAAGCCTTCACAGTAAGATCAGGTATGAAACAAGGGTGCTTACTGTCACCAATATTATTCAGTATTATATTGGATATCCTAGGAATAGCAATAAGAGAAGAAAAACAAATAGAAGGAATCAGAATAGTGAATGAGGTAAACAAACTCTCTTCTTTTGCAGCTCAATGAAGACATACTTGAAGAATCTGAAAAACTCAAGTATAAAGGTAGTTGAAATGGTTAATAATTTTAGCAAAGTAGCAAGATATAAAGTAAGTCCTCATAAATCATTAGCATTCCTATATAACATAAACAAAACTGTGCAAGAAGAAATTATAAAAGATAGCACATTTAAACTAACTCTAGATGTTTTAATATACCTCGGTGTATATTCAAGTTCAAGCAACACTCACCTGAAGTTTTTAAATGAGACCAATGGCTATTGGCAAGAGATGTTGTGGAAGAAATCTTCCCACTGGGTGGGGGATTGGATTAGTATAACTCTCAGTCCTCTTCCAGCTCAAGGATTCAGAGATCTAAAATTAGGCAACAAAAAATGCTATCATCTTCACTGAAATACACTTCAGCTTTCTGGCAAAAATGTGATGACAGGGGCAAAGAATAGTTCATATAGATCACAAAGAATTCTGTAGATATGATGCTGTACTAATCAATGAAAATATAGCCTATACTTCCCCTTGCCTTTAGGTAGGTTCCCACCAACACATCCTAGTGAGAAGAAAAACAATCTAATTTCATGCATATGTATTGTAACACAAGAGAGCCTGAATTAGTGGATAGAGAGCTGTCCTAAGGTTCTATGCAATCAAGCTACAAGACTCCAAACCTGACACATATTGGTTTTATGGCCCTGGAGCAAGTACTGAAACTGAAGAAAATAAAACAGAAAAAACAAAGAGGAAAAGTAGCTCTCAAAGCTATTCTCATTTGATATTCTCAAAGAGTGATATTTTTATAAACTTAAAATAAAAATAATAAGAGATACACACATTAAAAACAATAGCAACAACAACAACAGCCTGACAGTAACCCTGGGAATTCTCTAGGAAGATTTTTTTGATCTGTATTGCAAAAGAGTTTCCTTATCAAGAATTCCCTATGGCATTGATATCTGAATAAAAAAACCTCTATATGTACAGATATATGGGTTCACATACTTAAATACACACACGTATATTCATAGGTATATATATATATATATGTGTGTATTCCAGTGTAGGTTGAACATCATGATACTTCCCAAACACCACTGTCCTCCTCACAGAGAAGCAAAGAAGTAATTTTGTGTGAGGGAAATTTAAGACTGTTAGTCTTTCCTGAAACCCTGGAGGCTGATATTCCAGGAGAGAGGAAGACCCATGTTATGGATTTATGATCTGAAAATACTTGGCTGAGTTACATATACATGAACCCCTATAAATTTTTGACTTTGTATCACCATTCCCTTAGAATTAAGCATAAGATGAAGGAAGACAGAACTCATATGCTATCAGTAGCAGTCCTTTGTGATTCAAATGATTTTGCAACTAGGATGGGGAGTCCAAAGAACTATACCTCCCAATGGGGCTTATTAGATTCTATCACTTGACTTTCAATTGGGGCACAAATAGTAGGTTTCCCATTGGAAACATTCCCAATTCCACAGTTTAGATATACTCTGATTTGTGACCCTCAGGGGAGGATTAGAACTCTCTTAAACCTGGGTCCATCTACACTACTGTCTTTTCTTGCCTCCTCCTATCTAGAATCATAGCAAAAAGACTCTGAGATCTCTCTAGGGTACAAATCTTAGAAATATCAGTGGCTTGGGTGTTTCTATAGTTGTTAAGTATGTATTTAAATATTTTAAATCTGTTATATTAAGATTCAATAACATAGGTTAAAGTGATTTAGTTCTGGAAACATCCTAAGAGATTGGTTTAGATCCTATGTTTCACAGCTTGAGAAATTGAGGCCACAAGAGTTGAAAGAAAATTGACCAAAGTTATGTTGGTAACAAATACAGATCTGGGACTTGAACCCAATCTCCTGATCAGATCCAGTGTTCTCAGTGCTACTCAACCCTTCCAATATAGACAAATTATTTTCCATTCTTCAAGTTAATAAATCAATCAACCCACTAGGTAACAAAGAATCAGTGCATGACAATAGATGCTGTGAATTACTTGTGGCCAAGATGAGACCTGTAGTAAATCAAGCTTCTTTCCCTGCCCTCTGACCTTGTACCTACTAAAAAGTCTGTATCAATCTTAGTGATATTCATTCAGGAGGAATTGTATCTCAATTGTATAGAAAGAGCTGAGTTCTTTCTCATTTATTCTCTAAGGCCTTGTGCTGTCAATTCCATGACCTCCCTCAGTATCTCTTACCATGGTAATATTTTTCATTCCCATTGCTGCTAAGCAGATAGCACCATATGATCCATGTTCTTGTCCAACAAGTTGTGTGACAAATGGAGCCCACAAACCAATTCTAGCTGCTACTGATGAATGGAAGGGAGGGATAGAATTTTGCACTCAAAATGTAAAAAAAATGCACACAACAAATTAAAAAAAATTACATGTAATGGGAGAAAAAAATATTATTTAAATTTATTTAAAAAATAATGTTTTAAAACAGAAAATATGACTTTTGGGAGCCAAGATGGTGGAATAAGTAGTAAATCACTGTGAGTCTCCCATATTCACCTCAAAACAACAATAAAATAGACCCCCAAAACAAATCCTGGAACAGCAGAACCACCAAAAGGACAGGGTAAAAAATCTTTTAGCCCAAGAATCTTGGAGGATCACCAAGAAAGTCTATTTTACTTGGGTGAAGGAGAGAGTAATTCAGGGCAGGAAGTAACCCAGCAAGCCAGCAGGAAGACCCACCTCAGCAAACCAGCAAGAGATCCTGAGTCCCAGTGTGGTGGAGTAGGCAAATACCAACATCAGAACCACCCCACATGCCTTAGCATAGCTAGGAAAACTGGCAGACTCCAGCTCTGAGAACCATGCATGCTTCAGTGTAGCCCCAGGTAAACAGGCTTCCTCCAGTGACCCAACCTCCACATGCAGTAGAATAGTGCTGGGAAAACAGATAAATGCCAACTCTCAGGGTGCCTAAGCACTAGGCAGTTGTCAGCCTGCACAGGCCCTGCCATTCTTCATTGTTGCTGCAGGCAAAATGGCAGACTCCAGAGGCCAGACCTCTATGTCCTTCAACGCAGCTACAAGGAAACACAGAAACACCCACTGGGACTCAGCACATGGCAGACACTATCACTAAGACCGCAGTTCAGCACCAGGTAAGCTTCCAGATCCCTATGGCCCCAGGCAGCACCAGTCAACCTCCACCTCACACCTCACCACAGCACTGGACATTAGGGTCTGCCATGGGCCTTGGGGCAATATCACCACAGCACCAGGTAAATAGCCAGAGCTTGCAGCCACTAGCAATAGAAGCCTGAGACAGTGCCCCTTTTACCCCAGGTGCAGAGCTTAAATTTAAAAGAAATGAAAAAGGCCACCTAAAAATGATGAGTAAAAACATTAAAAAAAATACTCTGACAATAGAACTTTATTACGGTGACAGGGAAATCAAAGAAACAAACTCAGAAGAGGACAACAATTTCAAAATGTCTATAGGCAAAACCACAAAACAAAATGGGAAGTGGTCTCAAACCAGAAAGAACTTATAGAAAAGGCCAAAAAGGAACTTAAAAACCATGTAAGAGGCAGAAGAAAAATGGGAAAAGAAATAAAATTGATGTAAGAGAATTACAAAAAAAGACTAAACAGTTTGGAAAACTGCTTCAGAAGTAGATTGACCAAATGGAAAAGGAGATAAAGAAATCCACAGAAGAAAACAACTCCTTAAAGAGTACTACTGGCTGAAAGGAAAGGAAAGTACAAAAACTACTTGAGGAAAAGAACATCTTAAAAGTTACAAATTGGCAAGTGAAAGCTATTGACTCAATGAGACATCAAGAATCTATTAAATGAATTTGAAAGAATGAAAAAAGTGGGAGAAAATGTAAAATACCTCAGGATGATAATTCTTGAAAGATGATGTCTAGGCTCTTTTTTTGATCATGGCTTTCAGATAGTCCAATAATTTTTAAATTCTCTCTCCTGAATCTATTTTCCAGGTCAGTTGTTTTTCCAATTAGATATTTCACATTGTTTTCTAATTTATCATTCTTTTGGATTTGTTGTACAGTGTCTTGATTTCTCATAAAGTCACTAGCTTCCAATTGCTCTATTCTAATTTTGAAGGAAGTATTTTCTTCAGTAAGCTTTTGGACTTCCTTTTCCATTTGTCCAATTTTGCTTTTTAGGGTGTTCTTCTCCTCATTGGCTTTTTGGACCTCTCTTGCCATTTGAGTTAGGCTATTTTTTAAGGTGTTATTTTCTTCAGTATTTTTTTGGGTCTCCTTTAGCAAGCTATTGATTTGTTTATCATGATTTTTTCACATCACTCTCAGTTTTTCCTCTACTTCTCTTACTTGCTTCTCAAAATCCTTTTTGAGCTCTTCCAAAGCCTGGGACTGATTCATATTTTTCTTGGAGGCTTTGGATGTAGGAACTTTGACTTTGTTGTCTTCTTCTGGTTGTATGTTTTGATCTTCTTTGTCACCAAAGTAAGATAATATAGTTTGACTCTTTTTGTGCTACTTACTCATGATCCTGGTCAATTACTTGAGTTTTAAACTCTTTGTTAAGGTAAGAGTCTCCTTCCAATGTGGAGAAAGTACTGTCCCACACTTCTGGGGTTTATACAGCTGTTTTCAGAGATACTTCTAGAGAACTGTACATTTTCAGTTCTCCCAAGGTGGTATGATAAGGGGCAAGGTGTTTCTTCTTCACTGCCACAACAAGCTCCACCAAGCCAGCACTCCTCCTCGCCCCAGGTCCACCCCTCAGAATTGTGACCCAGATCCAAGCATGGGCGAAGCAAGAGATTCCTGCCTCAGCACTGACAAAGATATCCCTGAAATCCCCCTCTGATCAGCCACTTGATTCCCCCTCAGTCTGTGGGCCAGAAGCTCAGGAGGCAGCCGCTGCCCCGTGGACAGCTAAGACCTAGCTTCTACCTCTCAGCACAGTCACAGACCCGACTGACCTTCTAAGTTGTCTTTGGCTTTCATGGGTTGAGAAGCCTGGAAACCACCACAGCTGCCTGTGATTCAGTCCTCTAAGGCATGCTCCAGGGTCACTGTGGCCTGTGTGACCACGCTGCAATGTGCTCCTCTCCCCGCCTAGAGCAGTATACCTTTCTGATCAACTATCCAGGTTGTCCTTGGCTGGAAATTTGTTTCACTCTGTCTTTTTGTGGGTTCTGCTGCTTTAGAATTTGTTTAGAGCCATTTTTTATAGGAATTTGGAGGGACTTGGGGGAGAGCTCAAGCAAGTCACTGTTTTCACTCTGCCATCTTGGCTCTACCCCCAATATTAATTGTAATAAAAGTCATTAGTTTGTAGTTTCTCTTGCTGCACTCACATGCAGTGTTTGACAGAATAGGCCACAGAAAAAAAAAACATTTCAGTTGGGACACAGGAAGTATGGAGGCATGTCACAGAAAGAAAGGAAATATAGGGCAAAAATAAAGAGATTCAGACCTGTGGAAGTGCTCCAGAAGGAGGCATGGGTAGATAAGGGGAACAAGAGAAATTGGACAAAGAAAAAAGAAAAAAAAGGGTGATTAATCTCATGGCACTTACTGCCCAACTTGTTATAAATTCCAAAGGCTCCATTTGTGTCCCTTCCTCTATATAAAGAAAGTTTTATTCAATCCCTTAACCTTGTCACTCCTTCCTAAGCATTCTCCTTAGGGCCCCCTTTACCTCTACATTTCGCAGGCTGTAGATCAGAGGATTTAGGGTAGGATTAACGAAGCTGTAAAACAAGAAGAGAATTTTCTGTTGCTCCCCAGAGTTCCTTGATTTAGGGGCCATGTAAGTGATGATGGCACTACCAAAGAAAAGCCCAAATACACAGAGATGTGATGAGCAGGTAGAGAAGGCTTTCGTCCTTCCCCTGATTTAATTCTCAAGATAGCAACAAGGATGTGGGTGTAGGAGATTAGGACTAAGCAGAGGGGTCCAACAAAGAAAAACACAGAAGCAATAAAGATGACTAATTTGTTGAGCCATATGTCTGTACAAGCAAGTTCTAGGACAAATAGGATTTCACAGAAGAAGTGGTTGATTTCCCGAGGACCACAGAAGGGCAACCTAAGGAGTAGAAGAACATGGACTAAGGCCATGAGGGATCCAAATGCCCAGGATATGACAGCCAATGCAATACACACTCTCCAGGTCATAATAATAGTGTATCTGAGGGGATGGCAGATTGCCACATACTGGTCATAGCTCATCATTACCAGAAGAAGACATTCAGTATCGCCAAATGTCATAAAGAGATAGGTCTGATTTATGCAACCTGCAAAGGAGATGGGCTTGGCTGGATCCAGGAGATTTGCCAGCATTTGGGGGACTGTGTTTGAGGCATAAGAGGTGTCCACAATAGCCAGTTGTGAAAGGAAGAAGTACATAGGAGTATGGAGTCGGGAGTCAAGACAGATCAGCCCCAGGATGACTCCATTTCCCAGTACAGTGAAGGTGTAGAGTAGGAAGAAGAGCCCAAAGAGAACTAGGTGCATCTTAGGGCTAACAAGAAATCCCAGCAGAATGATATCTGTCACTGTGGTCTGATTGTTTTCCATATCCCTATGATGAAAACAAAGACATTGGAGAAATGTATTAAAATGCATAGTTTAATTCATGTCCACTCAATTCCATGAAAGAAATATCTGCTGATCTTTATTAATCCTTCCTTTTTCTTATTGGGGTAATGGGCAGAGAGAAGGCTGAAACCAGTAAGAAATACTTCAAATGATTCTTTAACTTGCTTTCCTACAATTATTTTAGACTGTTTTGATCTGCTGTATAATTGTTGCCCTTCCCAAAGTTAAACTTTAAAAATGACCTTGAAATACTGAAAACTGCATACTTATGCAGATATATTAGGATACAGAAGTACCAAGTAAACTGTAGTAATGTAAGAAGAGGTTATATCTCCTGTGAGGGGAAAATGGAGTTCTGTATTATCTTTGGAGGGAAACCACAACAAATTGAAGGGAAACCACAACAATTGAAATAAATTCCTTTGTATCTCCATTGAGAGGATGAGTTATTTCAAGATCTTTAGAACAATCAGTCTGGTTCAGAAGCAGAAAGAAGTGAAGATGTATCACTATTGTCACCCATTAACCAAGTCTGAGTAGATCTGACTCTAACATCCTGGTCAACCAAATACATTTACTATTAATCCAGTCCCTGTGAGCCCAACATTCATTGATGGTGGATGATTCTGTTATTATGCATTAAGAATAGGTCAAAGTTCTTAAAAATCTAGGTCATTTTGATTTTTTCTTTTGAGAGGTAGCCAACAATTACATCTAAGCACATTTTCCTAATCTTTCATCTTTTTTTTTTTTTTTGCACTGGACAACTTCTCATCAATCTCATAAGCACTCACTTTGCCAATATAACTCATATAGGTTTAATTTCAGAGATGTCAAATATATGCTAATTGTCATATGTTGTTCATGTAGAACACAGTAGGAGAAAAAAATTACTGTCATCTTGTGAATTGGAATGGTCTGAATACTGGAAGGGAGTCACTATCAGATACTCAGAATCTTTCTTACTATGAAGAAGTAGAATGACAATGGAAATAACATCGAGTGCCTAATTTCATTACTTCTTTGAAAAATAATGAAGCATCTAAAAGTGAAAGAAATACTATACCTATGGGACATTATGAAAGTTAACATACTAGATCAACGTTTTTAGTGACAGCAAAAGGAATTTTGTCTGGGAGGAAGTATTATTTTACTGTCTCTGATGGTATTATCATTTTTTGTAATCCATTACATTTGGAAAAATTCAAAGCTGATGAAACTTTTTTTGTCAAAATCTTTGGTAAGACAATAATAGCTAAAATAACAATATTTATACAGAAAGCTTTAAATTTTGCAATGTGTTTTATATGTTATTTTATTTGATTCTCATGAAACTACTAGAAGGTAGGTGATATTATTATCCCCATTTTGCAGATATAGAAACTGTGGCCCAGAAAGGTGATGTACCTTTTATCACTTAGGTAGTAAGTATTTGTGTCAGAATTTTAAAACTTGAGTATTTTGACTCCAAGCTCAATACTCTATCCACAATGCTGTATAGGTGGCTAGACAAAACAAAACAAAACTTTGTAAATCACCTATTTTTGGTTTTTGTTTATAGTGAAAAAAAGAAAGTTTCACTAGGATTCGTTGGAACAAGGCTGATGGTTTTAATGTTTTTCGCAAGTGGCACATATTCAAAAAATTCTGAACCCACTGATGACTTAAATATTTTGATTCATGTAGAAAATAGAATCAATAACTAACTCCTGGAAGTTTAATAAGATGCCAAAGTTAAAATAGATTAAGTCAAAAAACTCAACACTTCAGTCTAGTTTCTAGACAATTCTTCTGCTTGAATATATATTGATGTCATGGAGAAGTCCCTGGATTAAAAAGGCTCTGCCAGCCACTCACCAGAGCAATCTGGCTGGTTCTATTAAGCAGGAAAGACTTTGAGCACAGACTTGGTAATAGATTCTATACTTCTCATTCATGAACCATCACAGTTTAGTATGGAGAGGCTCATTACCGGGTGGGCTGAAGAATGATTAAATTTTTGTTCAGAGGACATCTTAAAGACCTTTTACTGAGAGTGAAGTTGTCATGTATATTATACCAATGCTAATGATATCAAAGATTCTTGAAGTATTCAAGTTTTAATACTGGCTTTCATTTATGTCATGGATTGTGACATCTGACTGCAAATTATTGTGAACTAGAGAAACCTTCCAATGAATATTACATAATAAATATATTTTTGAGGAAGTCAAAAAACAATGTAATACAATAAATTCTGCATAGGTTAAATACATGCTTGCTTAAAGGACTACAGAGTTTCAAAAATATGCTTTTAGTATCTCTTATAATTATATGAATATTGCATGTGATGGGCAATATATTTGAAAGAGCAAAGGAGCTGGGGTTGTATCCAAGAATAACTTACTCAGCAAAGTTGAATATAATCCTGAACATGAAAAAAATGGACATTTGCAAACTGAAAGACTTTGAGGTATTTTTTTTTTGTGAGGCAATTGGGTTATGTGACTTTCCCAGAGTGACACAGCTCATAAGTGTCATGTGTCTTAGGCCAGAAGTGAACTCAGGTCCTCCTGACTTCATGGCCAGTGCTATATCCACTGTCCTGTCTAACTGCCCCTCTTTCAGGTATTTGCAACAAAAAAACCAGAACTCAATGGAAAATTCAACATAAAAAGATCCAGAGCAAACATGAAGAAAACATTAAAGACTAATTATAAGGCATTATTAAGGTCAAACCACTTACTTATGATACATGAAAATATTAGCAGCATTCTTAAAACTTTCATCATTGCTAAGGTAGTTTGCAAGAAAGGTTGGGACTGAGTTGTGTAGGAAGAGGTGATTCTAAAAAAATAAAATTGGGTATGAAAAAGTAAAAAACAACAATTCTCTCATAAAAATGGGGCATGAAAGGAAGAACTAATACAGGGAAAGCAGATTGGAGTGGAGGACTGATAATTTTGAATGCTACTCTCACCTGGGTTGAAGAGGAAACAATGTGTACACCTGGAGTGGTTTGGCAGTTATCTGAACTGATAAGGAGATGAGAAAACTGGGGGACTGGGTGGGAGAGGGACTTTTAGAAAAGTGTATAGATAGCTTAAGATAAGGAGTGTGAGGAATCAAGATAAGGGAGGGACTTTTAGTGGGGTGGGTAAAATCAAAAATAAAAGAGTAAGGGGAGAAGATAAAGTAACAGGAATAGAGTAAAAGAAGGCTGAGAAGGAAAATAGTGAGTAAAAATATAATGGAGTGAAATTCACAAGTAGTAATTATAACTTTGAATGTGAATGGGAAGAACTCACCCATAAAACAGAAATGAATAACAGAATGGATTAAAAATCAGAATCCAACATTGTTGTTTACAAGAAACACAATTAAGAATGAGAGATGCATACAGAGTTAAAATGGAGAATTGAAATAGAATTTATTATGCTTCAGCTGAGGCAAGAAGGCATAGGTAGCAATTATGATCTCACCAATGCTATGGTTAAAGGGATTTTATTGAGAGAGATAAAGATGGTAAATTCCTTTTGATAAAAGGCACCATACACAATGGAGCAATATTAATACTGACCCTATGTGCACCAAGTACAAATGCATCTTAATTTTTAAAAGAAAGGTTAAATGAATTATAGGTGGAAATGTATAGTAGCATTGTAAGAGTTGAGGACTTTAATCTTCCCCACTCATAACTAGATAAATCCAACCAGGGAATAAAAAAGAAAGAAGTTAAAAAAGAAAATAGGATTTTAGATAAGTTAGAAATGATAGATACCTGGAGAGAATTGAATGGAGATAGAAAGGAATACACTTTTTCTTAGGGTTTCATGATACTTTTACAAAGATTGGCCATATGTTAGTACATACAAAGTTTAGAGATAAAAGCAGAAAAGCAGAAATGTTAAAACTATCCTTTTTTTAGATTATAATGCAATAAAATTATATTTAATAAGGGACCATAGGTCAATAGATTAAAGACTAATTGGAGATTAAACAGCCTGATCTTAAAGAATGAGTGGGTTAAAGAACAAATTATAGAAACAATCAATAATTTCATTAAAGAGAATGACAATAATGAGACAATATATTAAAATGTATAGGATACAGCAAAAACCATGCTTAAAAGAAAATTTATATCTATAAATACTTACATCAATAAAATAAAGAACAGACTAATATATAGAGTATGCAATTAAAAAAAGTAGACAAAGAACAAATTAAAAATCCTCAAGTGAACACTAAGTTGGAAGTCATAGAAATTAATAAAATTGAGAGGAGAAAATCATTGAAATAATAAATAAAAGTAGAAGTTGGTTTTACCAAAAAAATAAATAAAATAGATAAAAATTGGTTTATTTGATTTTAAAAAGAGAGAAGCAAACCAATTCATTGGTATCAAAAATGAGAAGGGTGAATATGCCACTAATGAAAATGTAATCAAAGCAATCATAAGTAGTTATTTTGCCCAAACACATACCAATAAATTTAACAATTTAAGTGAAATGGAAGAATATTTACAAAAAACCATTAGCAGAAGAGGAAATAGACTATCTAAATAGAACTCTTTTGGAGAAAGAAATTGAGCAGGCCATAAATGAGCTTTTTCAGGGAAAAGCACTAGAGACAGATGAATTTACAAGTGAATTCTATTAAAATGTTAAGATCAACTAATTCCAATCTTTAATAAATTATGTGGAATTATAGGGAAAGAAGGGTCCTACCAAACTCCTTTTATGAAACAAGTATGATACTGCCACCTAAATCAGGAAGAGAAAAAACAGAGAAAGAAAATTATAGCCTAATTTCATTAATGAATATGGAGGAAAAAAAAATACTAGCTAAAAGATTATAGCAATATATTACAAAATTATATATTATGCTCAAGTGGGATTTATGCCAGAAATACAGGGATGATTTAATGTAAAGAAAAGTGTTAACACAATTGATTACATTGATAAGAAAAAGTTTTTCTTTAAATTATAGGTTTTTATCAATAGATGCAGAAAAAACTTTTGATAAAGTTCAACACTTAATTCTATTAAAAATACATGAAGGTATTGGTATAAATGGATTTTCCTTAGATTGATTAAAATCATTTATCTAAAACCATCAGCAATCATTATTTGTAATGGGTATAAACTAGAAACCTTCCCAGTAAGATCATGTGTGAAACAAGAATGCCCACTGTCATCAATATTATTCAATATTATATTGAATATACTGTCAATAGCAATAAGAGAAAAAAGGAAACAAATAGAAGGAATCAGAATAGGGAATGAGATCATCATACTCTCTCTTTTTGCAGCTCAATGATGACATACTTGGAAAATCCCAAAGACTCAACTACAAATACAGTTAAAACAATTAATAATTTTAGGAAAGCAGCAGGATATAAAGTAAATCCACATAAATCATCAATATTCCTATATAATGTAAACCAAACTGTGGAAGAAGAAATATTAAATGAAACTAACTCTAGACACTTTAATATCCATGGGAGTACACTTGACAAGAACAAACCCAGGAAATATATAAAAATTTTTTAAAAATTGTACAAATAAAATCAGATTTAAATAACTAGAGAAATATGAATTATTGGGTAGGCAGGGCCAACATAATAAAAATCATAATTTTACACAAACTAATTTATATATTCAATGTCACCTGAATTAAATTACCAAAAACATTTTACTGAATGATAACAAAAATAATAGTTCACTTGAAAGAACAAAAAGACAAGAATATCCAAGGAAGAAATGAAAAAAATGTAAAGTAAAAAGGTTTAGCAGTATCCAATCTTAAACTATATTATAACTACCTAGTACTGGTTAAGAAATCAAAAGTTAGATCAATGGAATAGAGTAGACATACATTTTACAGCAGCATATAAACATAATAACCTTGTATTTCACAAGCATAAAAACTTAAGATATTGGGATAAGAATTCATTATTTGGTAAAATTTTTGGAAAAACTGGAAAACAATATGGCAGAAACTGGGCATAGACCAACATGTTACTCTATTTACTAAGATAAGGTCAAAATTGATAGATGACCTAGGTACAAATAGAGATGTTACAAGAAAATTTGAAGAACATGGGACATATAATTTATCAGAATTATGGGTAGGTAAACAATTTATGAATAAACAAGAGACAGGGAGCAAAGCTATATGGAAAATCTCTAATTTTGATTACATTAAATTACAGTTTTCATAAAAATAAAATCAATGTAGCCAACATCAGAAGGAAAGGAGAAAATTTGGTGAAAAAACTTGTAGAGAGTTTCTCAGATGAAGGTCTCATATCAAAAATATATATGTATATACATATACATATATATATATACATATATATATAAAGAACTTTGTCAAATCCATAAGAATATGAGTCACTCCCCAATTGATAAATGGCCAAAGGATATGAACAAGCAGTTTTTCAATGAAGAAATCAAAACCATTTATAGTCATATGAAAAATGTACTAAATCCTTGTTGATAAGAGAAATAAACATTAAAACAACCTTGAGGTATCATTTTATACCTAACAGATTGGAAGGGGATTGTGATTAAAGGAGATAATTGAATGACTAAAGGGGAAAGTGAAAAGTATTGGAGGGAATATGGAAAAATTCAGACAAAAATTGTAGAATTGTCAATTGCTCCAACCATTTTGGAGAGTAATATGAACTTATGCCCAAAGTGGTATTAAACTACCTAACCTTTTGACCTAGCAATACCACTACTTGGTCTATTTCCAACAGTGATTGGGGGGAAAGTGAAATAACTTATATGTACTAAAATGTTTACAGCAGCTCTCTCTGCAGTGCCAAAGAACTGGAAATTGCCAGAATGCCCATCAATTGGGGAATGGCTGGATGAGTTGTGGTATATGATTGTGATGGAATATTATTGTGCTATAAGAAATGGTGACCTTAATGATCTTTTAAAAAATATGGAAAGACTTGCATTAAATAATGAAGAGCTGAATGAGTAGAATAAAGAGAACATTGTACACAGTAAGAAAAATATTGTTTTAAGAATAACTTTAAATGGATAAGTTATTTTGACTATTATAGATGCCCAAATTAACTATAAAGGACACATGAAGAAAGATGTTATCTGCATCCAGAGAAAGAACTGAAAATAGAAGTATGTATAGAATAATTTTACCTACTTATGTCTAGTGGTGAACATCTCAAGGGAATAGGGGTGAGGAAAGAACAAAAAAAAAGAAATTTACATGATAACTTGTATATTTAAAAAGGAATAGCAAGTTGTACATAGTAGATTTGCAGTTTTGTGTGTAATTATCCTTTTATTATACTATGTAAAGGAAATGCTTGTTTTATTCTGTAAATTAAAAATAAAATAAAATTTTAAAAAGTCAATATAAGCAGGAAAGGTTTAAAAATTCAACATGCCAATCAACTGAAATAGTACATTTTTTCATGACTATAATAATTCTAGCCATTTAGTCTTCAATAAAAATGATAAAATCTTCTATCTACCTTATTCTATAATTCACAAATAGGCAATTGTGATAGTTTTTTAATTTTTAAAAATCTTGTAACCCCTTACATCACATCTCATCATTACTATTACAATGCTCAAGAAATATGTATTAAGCATGGAAATCTAGAGAAGAGGCAGACAATTTTCACAATGGCCTCTCATCACAGTCAATATCCATTTTCACTCTATCCATGAGAACAAAAAAAAACTGACTTCATTAATATTTAAACAGAGACTTTCCCACGTAACGGCTTGGAGGGAAAGCAGGGCAATAATGTGAATGGACAGAGTGGCAAATGACAAGACTATTGAGAGCTAAGAAAACAAAGTCCAGGCCCTATAAGAAGCCATAAGCTCTCTTCACTTTCTATTTTGTATCAGAGCTCCAAAAGAAAAAAGAGTGTTAAAATTATAGGCACCATACTGCTTCTTGGATATAATTAATCCAGTTCATGTCTAATGGTCATACTATTCTCTATATACAGAGTATTTATGATTCTTTTTTGCTCTTTCTATCACCTTTTATCACCAAATCATTAGCCCTAAAGCATACATTACTATGTGAGAGGAAGAAATTAAAGCCATTTAAAATAAATATTAAAATTTAAGGCATTAGGGAAACCAAATGCAAAATTGTTGATGGTTTCTGGATCTTTGAACTTCCGTAGAAGTCAATGAGATGAAAAGTTTCATTCCTCAAAAATTGTACTCAATCTAGAACCCATGAAGTATTGATCCACCTCAAGACACCTCTCCAACTCACTAATTTCCTTCATTCTAATAGGAAAAAAAATTAGAACAAATTTTCCCTGACTATTTTTAAAGTCACAATCTTAATTGAGCTCCCTCTCCAAAATTCTCCTACGTCAATATTTGATGAGGTGTCATAAAGGAATGGAGTTCACTTTGTTGTATTTCTCCAGAAGGCCAAAGCTAGGACCAATTTTTGGAAATTTCTACCAATTTGAAAGTTCAAGCAGGAGTCACCTAAAGTATTTAAATGAGACCAATGGCTATTGGCAAGAAATGCTGTGGAAGAAATTCTCCCATTGGGTGGGGGATTGGATTAGTATAACCCTCAGTCCTCTTCCAGCTTAAAGATTCAGAGAGCTAAAATTAGGCAACTAAGAATGCTATTGTCCTCACTGAAATACACTTTAGCTTTCTGGCAAAAATGTGATGTCAGGGGCAAAGAACAGTTCATATAGATCACAAAGAATCCTGTAGATCTGGTGCTGTACCAATCAATGAAAACATAGCCTATACTTCTTACCCTTAGGTAGGACTCCACCCACATATCCCAGTGAGGAGCAAAACAATCTAATTTCATGGGTATATATTGTAACACAAGAGAGAGACTGAATTAGTGGTTAGAGTGCTGGCCTAAGATTCTGTGCAACACAGCTATAAGACTCCACACCTGGTATGTATTGATTTTATGTCCCTGAAGCAAGTACTGAAACTGAAGAAGATAAAACAGAAAAAAAAAAACAAAGAGGAAAAGTAACTCTCCTGATATTCTCAAAGAGTGATATTTTTATGAATTTAAAAACAATAATAATAAGAGATAAAAACATTAAAAACAACAGCAACAACAACAACAGCCTAACAGTAACCCTAGGAATTCTCTAGGAAGAGTTTTTGATCTGTATTGCAAAAGAGTTTCCTTATCATGAATTCTCTACACCAATGAAATCTGAATAAACTTCCTCTATATGTACAGATATGTGTGTTCACATACTTAAACACACACGCACATATTCATAGGTATATATGTGTGTATGTAAACATATACATATACACATACATGCGTATGTGTATATACATACATGCATGCTTAATACATTATATATACATATATATTTATACATATGTATATGTAATGTTCCAGTATAAGGTGTCCCAAAAGTCTCTGTACATGTGTCTGTATATGTGTATATTTTACAAAGAGTTTGATTTATTGTTGTAGGAAGGTCCTAGTAGGGAAATTAACTCCACTTATGCAGATCATTGACTGTTCAGCAACATATTATCTTAGAGAGTTGCTTAGGACCCCTAATAGTTTAAGTGACTTCCTCGGGGTCATAGAACCAATATGTGTCAAAGGTAAGGAATTGAACCTGGATTCCATTGACTCTGAGGCTATCTCTCTATCCACTTTAACAGGCAGTCTCTTGGTCACATACACATATGCAAGTACATAATTATTATGTATGCATGTATGTATATACATATGTATATTTATTTATTTATACATATAAACATATATACACCTATTACACACATCACTTGAATGGATAAGACAGAAAATCCTAACAACTTACCATTTTTCAACAACTCAAATAGAATGTAAGCTCATTGAGAGCAGGGATAGCTAAGTATTTTGTATTCATATCCTCAATAATTATAAGTACCTGATATGTAGTACATACTTAAAATGTTTATTAGTTAATTAATAGATCTGTATATACCAACTTTCAAAAATAGGACTCTTTTTGACATCAAATATAATTCTTCTTTCTCAATATTTCCCTAAGAAATTATGGATTCCTTATTCTCCTATGGTTTTTTTTACAAATAAATCTTTCTGACTCCATCTCTCAAAATCATTTGCTGAATTTTCAAGAGACCTTTCTCACCTGTTAAAATAAAAATGAGTCAAGTAATAGAAACACCACAGGCCCTTGTCACCTTTTGTATATGCAATCTTTACAATAAATTTTACCTGAGCCATCTTTTTACCTAAAGTCATTAAAGAGTAAAAACTGTCCTTATTAATGTATAAAGAAGTGTGAGAACAAAAGACATAGTCTACATAGAATTAGATGGTATAAATTTGTTGCTCATAATTCCTAGCCAAATGCTAGAAGGCTACCTGGGTATGCTCATGTGGAGGCTATACAGGAACCTGGAACAGGTTCTGGGGAGGTGGTCTTTGAGATGGGATTAAAGCTTTGACTATCTCTAGGATCCTCAGGATGAGAGTCAGATCCACTTTCTGTGGCTTCTTGTTCAGCTTGTGGAAGATATTCCTGTGTCCTCTAGCAGCAAAAATTTTCCTCTTTGATGTGCTCTGAGTTGGACTGCTAAGGATTCAGTGTATGTGGAACATCATGAAACTTCCCAAACACCACTGTCCTCCTCACAGAGAAGCAAAAAAACAATTTTGTGTGAGGGAAATTTAAGACTGTTAGTCTTTCATGATACCTTGGAGGCTGAAATTCCAGGAGAGAGGAAGACCCATGTTACAGATTTAAGATCTGAAAATACTTGGCTGAGTTATATATACATGAATCCCTATAAATTTTTGACTTTGTACTATCCCCTTAGAATTAAGTGAAAGTTGAGGGAAGATAGAGCTCATATACTTTGAATAGCAGTAGTAATAGTCCTATGTGATTCAAATGATTTTGCAACTAGGATGGGGAGTCCAAAGAACTATACCTCCCAATGGGGCTTATTAGATTCTATCACTTGACTTTCAATTGGGAAACAAATAGTAGGTTCCCCATGGGAAACATTCCCAATTCCACAGTTTAGATGTACTCTGATTAGTGACCCTCAGGGGAGGATTAGCACTCTCTTAAGCCTGGGTCCATCTACACTAGTGACTGTTCCTGCCTCCTCCTATCTAGAATCATGGTGAAAAGACTCTGAGATCTCTCTAGGGTACAAATCTTAGAAAGATCAGTGTCTTGGGTGCTTTTGTAGTCCTTAAGTATGTATTCAAATATTTTAAATCTATTATAATAAGATTCTATAACATAGGATCAAAGGATTTAGTTCTGGAAACATTCTAAGAGATTGGTTCAGCTATATTTCATAGCTCAAGAAATTGAGGCCACAAGAGTTGAAAGAATCTTGTCCAAGGTTATGCTGGCAATAAATACAGATCTGGGACTTGAACCCAGATCTCCTGATCAGATTCAGTGTTATCAGTGCTACACAACCCTTCCACTATAGATAAATTGTTTTCTATTGTTCAAGTTAATAAATCAATCAACCCACTAGGTAACAAAGAATCAGTGCATGACAATAGGTGATGTGAATTAATTGTGGCCAAGATAAGACTCTGTAGTATATCAAACTTCTTTCCCTGCCCCTCTAACCTTGTACCTACTAAAAAGTGAGTTACAATCTTAGTGATATTCATTCAGGAGGAATTGTATCTCAATTGGTTAGAAAGAGCTGAGTTCTTTCTCATTTATTCTCTAAGGCCTTGTGCTGTCAATTCCATGACCTCCCTCAGTATCTCTTACCATGGTAATATTTTTCATTCCCATTGCTACTAAGCAGATAGCACCATATGATCCATGTTCTTGTCCAATAAGTTGCATGACAAATGGAGCCCACAAACCAATTCTGGCTGCTACTGATGAATGGAAGGGAGTGGTAGAATTTCACACTCAAAATGTAAAAAAAAAATTTCACACAACAAATTAAAAAAAATTATATGTAATTAGAGAAAAAGAAAATATTATTTAAATGTATTTAAAAATAACATTTTAAAACAGAAAACATGACTTTTGGGAGCCAAGATGGTGGAATAAGCAGTAAATCACTGTGAGTCTCCCATATTCACCTCAAAACAACAATAAAATAGACCCCCAAAACAAATCCAAGAACAGAAGAACCACCAAAAGGACAAGGTGAAAAATATTTGGCCCCAGAAACTTGGAGGATCAGCAAGAAAGTCCATTTCACTTGGGTGAAAGGAGAGAGCAATCCAGGACAGGAAGCAACCCAGCAAGCCAGCAGGAAGACCCACCTCAGCAAACCAGCAGGAGATCCTGAGTCCCAGTGTGGTGGAGTAGGCAAATACCAACACCAGAACCACCCCACATGCCTTAGCATAGCTAGGAAAACTGGCAGACTCCAGCTCTGAGATCCATGCATGCTTCAGTGTAACCCCAGGTAAACAGGCTTCCTCCAGTGACCCAACCTCCACATGCAGTAGAATAGTGCTGGGAAAACAGATAAATGCCAACTCTCAGGGTGCCTAAGCACTAGGCAGTTGTCAGCCTGCACAGGCCCTGCCATTCTTCATTGTTGTTGCAGGCAAAAGGGCAGACTCCAGAGGCCAGACCTCTATGTGCTTCAACACAGCTACAGGGAAACACAGAAACACCCACTGGGACTCAGCACATGGCAGACACTATCACTAAGACCGCAGTTCAGCACCAGGTAAGCTTCCAGATCCCTATGGCCCCAGGCAGCACCAGTCAACCTCCACCTCACACCTCACCACAGCACTGGACATTAGGGTCTGCCATGGGCCTTGGGGCAATATCACCACAGCACCAGGTAAATAGCCAGAGCTTGCAGCCACTAGCAATAGAAGCCTGAGACAGTGCCCCTTTTACCCCAGGTGCAGAGCTTAAATTTAAAAGAAATGAAAAAGGCCACCTAAAAATGATGAGTAAAAACATTAAAAAAAATATTCTGACAATAGAACGTTATTATGGTGACAGGAAAATCAAAGAAACAAACTCAGAAGAGGACAACAATTTCAAAATGTCTATAGGCAAAATCCCAAAACAAAATGGGAAGTGGCTTCAAGCCCAGAAAGAACTCATGGAAAAAGTCAAAAAGGAATTTAAAAACCATATAAGATAGGCAGAAGAAAAATGGGAAAAGAAATAAAATTGATGCAAAAGAATTACAAAAAAAAAGACTAAACAGTTTGGAAAACTGCTTCAGAAGTAGATTGACCAAATGGAAAAGGAGATAAAGAAACCCACAGAAGAAAACAACTTCTCAAAGTGTACTATTGGCCAAATGGAAAGGAAAGTATAAAAGCTACTTGAGGAAAAGAGCATGTTAAAAGTTACAAATTGGCAAGTGAAAGCTAATGACTCAATGAGACATCAAGAATCTATTAAATGAATTTGAGAGAATTAAAAAAGTGGAAGAAAATGTAAAATGCCTCATAGGAGAAACAACTTTCCTGGGAAATAGATCCAGGAGAGACAATATCAGAATCATTGGACTACCTGAATCCTCTAATCAAAAGGAACACCTGGACAGCATCTTTCAAGAAATTATCAAGGAAAACTGCCCTGATATCCTGGAACCAGAGGGCAAGATAGGCATTGAAAGAACCTACCATTCTCCTCAGGAAAGAGATCCAAAAATTAAAAAAAAAAAAACAAGGAACATTATAGCCAAGTTTCAGAACTGTCAGGTCAAGGAAAAAAATCATACAAATGGCCAGAATAAAAAAATTCAAATAACAGAGAGTCACAATCAGGATCACATAGGATTTTTGCAGCTGTAACATTAAGGGATTGGAGGTTATGAAACATGATATTCCAGAGGGCAAAGGAGCTAGTACTGTAACCAAGAATCACTTACCCAGAGAAAATAAGAATAATATATCAAGAGAAAAAATGGTCATTCAACAAAATAGGAGGATTTCAAGCTTTCATAAGGAGGAAACTATTACTAAAGCAAAAATTTGACCTCTAATATCAAGACCCAAGAGGAGCATAAACAGGGGAAAAGAAAACAAGGGATTCAATGGAGCTAAACTATTTATATCCTGACATGGGAGGATGATACTTGTAACTTGTAAAAATTCTATAACTTATCATGCTAGAGATGGAGAATGGTCCTTTTCTATCCCAGCATCCTGGAGACCCTGCCACTACTCCTCACACAAAATATGGAGAGCTCATGAAGACATCAACCCCACAGAGATAAAAATACCACCTTATATCCTGGTGAGGTTTAAATATTAGCTTCCCAGATCACTGCCTACACAGTCAAATATTTTTACTGAATTCTGTTCATCTTCTTAAGTCTATAAATGAGTGTTATGATTCTTTCATTTTTAGCATTTCTTTCTGTCTAGAAATAAATTATCTGTCTCAAAAAATATTGTATCACTAAAAGTATAGATAGAAGGAATATACATAGACAGAGGGTACAGGTATAAGGTGAATTTAAGGGAATGATGAAGAAAATCAAGGGATGAGAAAGAGGTGTACAATGGATGCAGAAGGAAGAGGGAGGTAGAATGGGACAAATTATCTCACACAAAAAGGTGATAAAGACCTATTATAGTAGAGGGGGAGATGTGAGGGTGGGAAATGGGGATTACTTGAATCTTATCTTCATCAGTATTGGCTCAAATAGGGAATGATATACATGGGAGAAGATTAAGCAAAGGGGGTGGAATGAAGACTGACAGAAGAGAGGGGAGGTGGTAGACAAGCAAAACTCTAGTGAGGTGTGAAGGGGTGAAAGGAGAGCGAAGACAAACATGAGGAAGAGTAAGTTGGAGGGAAATACGCAAGTAGTATTTATAACTGTTAATGTGAATGGGATGAACTCTCCTATAAATGGAAATAGATAACACAGTGGATCAAAAAACCAGGATCTTAACATATGTTGCTTACAAGAAGCACACTTGAAGGATAGAGACACACACAGAGTAAAGGTAAAGGACTGGAGCAAAATCTATTATGTTTTAGCTGAAGTAAAACAAAAAAAGGCAGTGGTAACAATCCTGATCTTATATAAAATAAAAGCAAAGATGACCTAATTAAGAGAGATAAGAAAGGAAACTACATCTAGTTAAAAGGTACCATAGACAATGAAATAATCAAATTAGAAGAGCAAGGAATAGTCTACCTGTGGGATCTATGGTGAGGGGCAAGAATTCTTGACCAAACAAGAGATAGAGAGCATTTCAAAATGCAGACGAGATAATTTTGATCATATTAAATTGATAAGCTTTTGTACAAAGAAAACCATTGCAACCAAGATTAGAAGGAAAGCAGAAAACTGGGAGACAATCTTTACAGCAAGTATCTCTGATAAAGACCTCATTTCTCAAGTATATAAAGAACTGAGTCAAATTTGTGAGAATACAAGCAGTTTCCCAACTGATAATTGGTCAAAGGATATGAACAGGATGTTTTCTGATGAAGAAATCAAAGATCTATAGGCATATGAAGAAGTGCTCCAAATCACTTTTAATTAGAGAAATGCCAATTCAAATAACTCTGAAATATCACCTCACACCAATCAAATTGGCTAATATGAGAAAAAAGGAAAATGATAAATGTTGGAGAGAATGTGGGAAAACTGAGATACTAATGCATTGTTGGTGGAGTTTTGAACTGATCCAACCATTCTGTAGAGCAATTTGGAACTATGCCCAAAAGACAACCAAACTGTGCATACTCTTTGATCCAGCAATACCACTTCTAGGTCTGTATCCCCAAGAGATCATTAAAAAGAGAAAAGGAACTACACGTGCAAAAATATTTATAGCAGCCCTATTTGTGGTGGCAAAATATTCTAAATTGAGGGGATGCCCATCAATTGAGGAATGGCTAAACAAGCTGTGATATATGAATGTAATGTAATACTATTGTGCAATAAGACATGATGAACAGGCAGATTTCAGAAATACCTTGTACAAGAAAGACTTGTACAAACTGATGCAAAGTGAAATGAGCAGAACCAGGGAAAGATTGTACACAGCATCAGCAACATTGTGTGATGATCAACTATGAATGACTAGACTTTTCTCAGTAACTCAATGATCCAAGACAAGTACGAAGGACTCATGAAGGCAAACGCTATCCATTTCCAGATAAACAACTAATGGACTCTGAATGCAGACTAAAGCATATTTTTTCACTTACTTTATTGTTTCTTGTGGGTTTTTCCTTTTGATTTGTTTTTTCTTCCACAACTATGATGAATATGGAAATATATTTTACCTGATAGCACATGTATAAACTATACAAACTGTCTATCATTTTCACATTTTCAGAAGAAGGAACAGAAGGGAGAAAGAATATTTTGGAACTCAAAATGTTGTAAAAATGAGTGGTAAATTTTTTTCTTGATATGTAATTAAGGAAAGCATAAAATGATATTTAAAGCAAAAAAAGAAAGAAAAATATTTTTCTCATTCAAGATTCCTATAAATGTCACCTCAAATTGGGGTAAAAGTTCATGTCATAAAACATGAGGCAATGATGGCAGTTTGGACTTTCCCTCTCGGTCAGAAATGACTTTGATATTAGATTAATGATAAACTACATACAATTGTTACTTGCAGATTTGGTACCAAATCACAAAGTACCACATAAGTATTAGCATTTTTTCTTGGACACCCCCTTGTTTTAAGAAATGTTAGTCTGGAATGGGAAGGAATGATATACTGGGAATTAAAGCTTATGTAATATTCAAATATATCAATAAAGTTTTTTTTTTACCCTTTGCCATCAGGATGATGAGATTATACAGGAGATATTTAGAACAAGATCATACATAGCATAAGAGAAGTCACATAAAGGCATAGGTCATAAATATTATCTGAAAGAACAAAGACAGAAACACTACAAAATTTTAAAAAAATGTAGAGAGAAAGTGGATAATCTAAGAATCTCAAAAGAAATTAGACTCACATAACAGGAAGAGCAAAGTTCCAGGGAAGAAAGAAGCAATAAAAAATAGTTATATAAGAAAAGTCCTTTAAGACATATCTTATTGACTAAAAGAATGCAAAGAAGACTATATTAATGAATTAACATCAACAACAACTTTATGAATGGAACAATGCTGAAATTCCTGTAAGGAATATCAAAAATAGATAATAAATACATTAGGAAACATTATATTTAAACATTTGACTTTGTTTAGATGAGTCTTTTTCCATAAGAAATTGATCAGACAAAATGATATTGGAACATATGATGGAGAAATATGTGGAAAATTTAAATGGGAGTAACAGAACAGTTCTTTTGAAAAACAAAATTGCAAAAGTGAGATAAGAAGCAAAACCAGATATATGGTCAATTCCATTAGAAGTACATTTTAAAATTTTATAAGCAAAGATCAAGGAACTTAGAGAAGGGTCTCCAGAGATACTTCTTTCTAATTAAGGGAGTAGGTTGGGGAACCAAATATTTGAAAAAAAAATTATGGATGTAAAAGTATAAATTTATGCATTGTATTTCATTCCTAAGCAACAAACATTTATTAAGCCCCTATAAGGCCCACAAACTGTGTTAATTACTAAATATACAAAGAAAAAAATAAATAAAAAAAGTTCTTGTCCTCAAGGAGCTAATAATAGAGAAGTTTGTATATATGATAACTGCAATTGAAGTAAACCTGCTGAATTAAAGGAGAGTATAATACTTATTCAATTCAAAAAGCTTTTATTATATTAGGCTTTTTTTTAAGCACCAAACTATGGCAGCATAAAATAGATGAAAACAAACATAATAACTATAACTAGCAATGTAAATAGATTTAATTCTTCGGTTGATGGGAAAATATTAAAAATTCATTAAAAATGCAAGATCTTCAGTAAATACACTTTAGTTGGAAAAGCATTTGCACATATAAGGAAAAAAACTGATGTAGTATTGGACAAAACTGAATTTTAATTAAAAAGATGGAAGGAAATAACAATGGCAGCAACTTCATACTTAATAAGAAAACATTGCCAACTCAACTAAAGTTGTTAAATACTTCTTAAATACTTAGAAAGAAAATGTATCAACATATTTAAAATCATAGAAGTTAATTTAAAAAATAAAAAGTAACTGAATTAAATGTGTTAAGTATTAATTTAAATATATTAATGTAATAGATAATATAAATAAACAAATTAATTATATGTATACATAAAACATTAATAATGAGAGACTTTAATATTCCACTAACAGAATATAATACATCACCTGTAAAGATAAATAAAATAGGAAGCAGCAGCAAAAGCTGGGTCGCAGATCTTGTGTTGACTCAGGAGATGACCTGAATCTAAGAGTAGTGGACAAGGGCAAAGAATGTTCACAGCCTGGTTTATCTCCCAGGTTTATCTGAGTCCTGCAGCTGATTAACAAAGGCAAGGCACTCAGGCAAAGAAATAGCCTGTAGTTTTGTCTCTCTGAACGTGCAGTACTTTCTAGTCAGCTTACAGGGACTGTGGCTAATAGTCGCCTATTAGAATTCCAACCTGGGGCAAACCTACAGTTGCAGCACCCAAACCCAAATTATGGTCAGGAGTTTGCAAAGCTCAGATTAGAAGGGTGGTAATCAAAAATTTCTCATGACCAAAGTGCTTTGGGTTAAATGGATTAGAAAATAGAATCCTATAATATAGTGCTTATAGGAAGCTCTCTTGAAACATGATTTATGTAGATTTAAAATGAGAGGTAGGAGTAAAGTTTATCATGCTTCAGCAGATGTAAAAAAATCATTTTAGCTAGGTTATGATTACATCCAAATAATTCAAAATTCTATTTTGTGCAAATTATAAAATGATACCAGGTTATATTCAGGGAGTGAAATTTCATTTAATGTGATGCACACAAGCTCATTGAGGGTGTTAACATCATATATATTGTCTGCCTCCACTATCCTATTATTGTATGCAGATGTGATGTACTGCTGAATATGTGCTACCAATAGTTACGCTAATTTATTTAAAGAACCCTTAATAAAATGGATAATATGAAGAATACTTTGAATGGAAATGGTGCCAGCACAAAAAAGATGTTTATTATTAAATTTGAACACAAATTGAATATATTTGAATAGCATAATTGTGGGCATAGCAACTGAAAAGTAGGATGAGATATGAGAATGCCTGAATTTATATTGCAGAATATTATTTAAAAAAAACAGGTAGAATTTTAAAAAGGCAAAGTTGTGAGATTGTAGTCATTTGCAAACAACTACAAGAAATAGAAACATTACAAAGACAGAAATTGAATAACTTTTTTTCCTGTCTCTATTACATTTTTTCCCAACAAAAATGCATTCTTTTTAGCAGAGCATAAGGACAGAGCACTTGGCCTGGAGCCAGGAAGATGAGTTCAAATGTAATGTCAGAGGGGCTGCTAGGTGGTGCAGTGGATAGAGCATTGGGCCTGAAGTCAGAAGGAGCTGAGTTCAAATCCTGACTCACACCAAACACTTGACACTTACTAGCTGTGTGACCCTGGGCAAGTCACTTAAACCTAATTGCCTATAAAACAACAACAACAACAACAAAAACAACAAATGCAATCTTAGACATTTACTAGCTATGTCACCTGATCTCTCTCTCTCTCTCTCTCTCTTTTTATGCTGATAGTTTTCCTAATATTGAACCAGCCCTGAATTCCTGCCATAAATCTTACCTGGTCATAGTGTATTATCCTCCAGATAAGTTGCTGGAATCTCTGTGCTAATATTTTATTTAATGTTTTTTGTATCTATATTCATTAGGGAAATTGGTCTATAATTTTCTTTCTCAATTTTGGCTCTTCCTGGTTTAGGTAAATAGGTATCAGCACTGTATTTGTATCATAAAAATTTTTGGTAGGAATTCTTATTCACCTGTTTTTCCAAATAGTTTATATAGCATTGGAATTAGTTGTTCTTTAAATGTTTGACAGAATTCACTTGTAAATCCATCTGGCACTGGAGATTTTTCCTTAGGGAGTTCATTGATGGCTTGTTCAATTTCTTTTTCTGAGATGGGGTTATTCAAGTATTTTACTTCTTCTTCTCTTAATCTGGGCAATTTGTATGGTTGTACATATTCATCTATTTCATTAAGATTGTCAAATTTGTTGGCATAGAATTGGGCAAAATAGCTCCTAATTATTGTTTTGATTTCCTCTTCATTGGTGGTGAATTCACCCCTTTCATATTTGATGCTGGTAATTTGATTTTCTTCTTTCTTTTTTTTAAAATTAAATTAACCAAAGGTATATCTATTTTTTTCCCCATAAAACCAACTCTTAGTTTCATTTATTAGTTCAATAGTTTCTTACTTTCAATTTTATTAATCTCTCCTTTGGTTTTCAGAATTTCTAATTTGGTATTTAATTGGTGATTTTTAATCTGTTCTTTTTCTAGCTTTTGTAGTTGCATGCCAAATTCATTAATATCTTCTTTCTCTATTTTATTCATGTAAGCATTTAGAGATATAAAACTTCCCCTAAGAATTACTTTCTCTGCATCTCAAAAGTTTTGGTATGGTTTCTCATTATGTCATTCTCTTGGATGAAGTTATTGATTATTTCTATGATTTGTTGTTGCACTCACTCATTCTGTAGGATTAGATTATTTAGTTTCCAATTAATTTTTAGTCTGTCTTTCCATGGCCCTTTAATACATGTAATTTTTACTGCATCATGTTCTGAAAAGGGTGTATTTAATATTTCTGCCTTTCTGCATTGAATTGCACGTTACCTGATCTCTTAACTTGTGTTTGCCTTACTTTCCTTATCTGTAAAATTGGAATAATAATAACCTATTTCCCATGATCATTCAAGGAACAAATGATATGATAATTATAAAGTTCTTAGCACAGAACCTGGTAAACAGTAAGCACTTCATAAATGTTAGCTATTGTTTATTATTGTTATTTCCACAAAAGCTTGAAGTTAATGTAAGATAGTGAAAGAAATGGAAATTAAATGGATAATGAAGAAACTTTTATTAAAGTATTTTTAGCTTGATACTGTAAACATCAAGTTCAGTTCCATAATTTAAGGAAAATTACTAGAGAGGTGGACAATGCAGATGAGGATGCAGTAGCTAAATATTCTGGTGTTTTGAAGAAAATAATATAAGAACTGTGGACATACTGATCAACTAACTTTTAACAAGGGCGAAACAGGCTTATTCTGGAAGAAGATAATTTACAGAATTTATGTTTTTCAAAAAGAAAAAAACCTTCACACCTTCTGCAAGTGGTCTTTCTTAATAATCCCCACATCTAGTGCCTTTCCTTTAAGATTACCTTCCATTTCCACTGAACACAAATTGAGTGTAAATAGTTATTTGAAAATTATTTTCTCCATTAAATGTCAGCTCCTTGATGATGGGAATGCTGCTTTGCCTTTCTGTGTATACTCACTGTTTAGCACAGTACTGTTACATAGTAAATACTTAATAAATCCTTGTTGACTGACTGAATGAATGAATGAATAAATGGCCAAAATAATTCCCAGAGAAGAGATGGAAAAATTCATTTCTCTGTATGCTTTGAAGATGTTGGTGATTATAGATAAGGATACGGATGTCAAACATTGCAGATACTGTCAGTCTTGACACAGTTGTTGATTAATCTTGCTGAATTACATTTTTTCTTTAATTTTTATTCTTTATAAAAATGAAGGACCTTAAAATAGGGAAGAGAGGGAAATAGTCAGAAGTAAATGTAATATAAAAGCAAATTATATCAATATTGATTTAATAAATGAGTAATTAATAAATAATAAATTTAATAAATAATTTAATAAAAGTCATTAGTTTGTAGTTTCCCATGCTGCACTCACATGCAGTGTCTGAGAGAATAGGACACAAAAAATGTTTCAATTGAAACATAGGAAGTATGGAGGCATGTCACAGAAATAAGGAAAATATAGGGCAAAAATAAAGAGATTCAGACCCATGGAAGTGCTCCAGAAGGAGGCATAGGTAGAAAAAGAGGAGCAAGAGAATTTGGACAAAGAAAAAAGAAAAAAAAAAGGATGATTTAATCTCATGCCAATTACTGCCCAACTTGTTATAAACTCCAAAGGTTCCTTTGCTGTCTCTTCCTCTATATAAAGAAATTTCTATTCAATCCCTTAACCTTGTCACTCCTTCCTAAGCAATCTCCTTAGGGCCCCCTTTACTTCTGCATTTCTCAGGCTGTACACCAGAGGATTTAAGGTAGGATTAAAGAAGCTGTAAAACAAGAAGAGAATTTTCTGTTGCTCCCCAGAGTTCCTTGACTTAGGGGCCATGTAAGTGATGATGGCACTCCCAAAGAAAAGCCCAACCACACAGAGGTGTGACAAGCAAGTAGAGAAGGCTTTCTTTTGTCCTTCCCTTGACTTGATTCTCAAGATAGCACTAAGGATATGGGTGTAGGAGATTAGGACTAAGCAGAGGGGTCCAACTAAGATAAACACACAAGCAACAAAGATGACTAATTTGTTGAGCCATATGTCTGTACAGGCAAGTTCCAGGACAGATAGGATTTCACAGAAGAAGTGGTTGACTTCCCAAGGACCACAGAAGGGCAACCTAAGGACGAGAAGCACATGGATCAATGCCAGGATGGATCCAAATGCCCAGAATATGATAGCCAGTGCAATACACACTTCCCACCTCATAATGAGTTTGTATCTGAGGGGATGGCAGATTGCCACATACCGGTCATAACTCATCATCACCAGAAGAAGACATTCAATGTGGGCAAATGCCATAAAGAGATAGGCTTGCATTATGCAACCTGCAAAGGAGATGGGCTTGGTTGGATCCAGGAGATTTGCCAGCATTTGAGGGACAGTGTTTGAGGCATAAGAGATGTCAACAATAGCCAGTTGTGAAAGGAAGAAGTACATAGGAGTATGGAGTCGGGAGTCAAGACAAATCAGCATCAGGATGACTCCATTTCCCAGCAGAGTGAAGGTATAGAGTAGGAGGAAGAGCCCAAAAAGAACTAGGTGCATCTTAGGGCTAACAAGAAATCCCAGCAGAATGAAATTTGTCACCGTGGTCTGATTGTTGTCCATAACCCTATGTTGAAAACAAAGACATTGGAGAAAGATACCAAAATGCATGGTTTAGTTCATATCCACCCAATTCTATGAAGCAAATATCTGCTGATCTTTATTAATCTATCCTTTTTCTCATTGGGGAAATGGACAGAGAGAAGGCTGAAACCAGTAAGAAATACTTCAAATGATTCTTTAACTTGCTTTCCTACAATCATTTTAGACTATTTTCATCTGCTATATCATTGTTGCCCTTCCCAAAGTTAAACTTTAAAAATGGTCTTGAACTCTGGAAAATGCAGAAGTATTCAGCTACACAAGGATACAGAAGTACTAAGTTAACTATAGTAATGTAAGAAGAGGTTATGTCTCCTGTAAGGGGAATATAAAGTGTTCTATTATCTTTGGAGGGAAATCACAACAAATTGGAGGGAAACCACAACAACTGGAATAAATTCCTTTCCTATCTTCATTGAGAGGTTGAGTTATTTCAAGATCTTTAGAACAATCTGTCTGGTTCAGAAGCAGAAAGAAGTGAAGATGTATCATTACTGCCACCTATTAACTAAGTCTGAGTAGATCTGCCTCTAATATCCTGGTCAACAAAATACATTTACCATTAATCCAGTCACTGTGAGCCCAGAATTAATTGGCAGTGGATGATTCTGCTATTATGCACTAAGAATAGGTCAAAGTTCTTAAAAATCTAGGTCATTTTGATTTTTTTCTTTTGAGAGGTAGCCAACAATTACATCTAAGCATATTTTCCTAACCTTTCTTTTTTTTTTTTTGCACTGGACAACTTTTCATCAGTCTCATAAGCACTCACTTTGCCAAAATAACTCAAATAGGTTTAATGTGAGAGAATTCAAATATGTGCGAATTGTCAGATGTTGTTGATGTAGAACACAGTAGGAGGAAAAAAAACAATTACTGTCATCTTGTGGGTGGGAATGGTCACTGAACACTGGAAAAGAGTCACTATCAGATACTCAGATACTTTCTTACTGTGAAGAAGTAGAATGACAATGGAAATAACATCAAAGAGTGACTAATTTCATATAGTGTTTAAAAAAATAATGAAGCATCTAAAAGTGGAAGAAATACTATACCTATGGGACATTATGAAAGCTAACATACCAGATCAATACTTTTAGTGACAGTGAAAGGTATTGTGTCTGGGGGGAAGTATTATTTTAATCTCCCTGAGGTACTGTCATTTTTTGTAATCCATCACATTTGGAAAAATTCAAAGCTGATGAAACTTTTTTTTGTCAAAATCTTTGGTAAGAAAACAATAGCTAAAATAACAATATTTATACAGAAAGCTTTAAATTTTGCAATGTGTTTTATATGTTATCTCATTTGATCCTCACAAAATGACTAGAAGGTAGGTGATATTATTATCCCCATTTTGCAGATATAGAAACTGAGTCTCAGAAAGGTGATGTACCTTTTATCACATAGATAGTAAGTGTTTCTGTCAGAATTTAAAACTCATGTATTTTGACTCCAAGCCCAAAACTCTATCCACAATGCTCTATAGCTCGCTGGACAAAACAAAACAAAGGAAAACGAAAAAAAATTATTGTAAATAACCTATTCTAGTTTTAGTTTATTAGTGAAAAAAAGGAAGTTTCACTAGAATTCATTGGAAGAAGACTGATGGTTTTAATGTTTTTAGTAAGTGACACATATTCAAAAAAAGTTCTGAACCCACTGATGACCTAAATATTTTAATTCATATAGAAAATAGAATCAAGAACCCACTCCTGGAAGTTGAATGAGATGCCAAAGTTAAAAGGGATTTCATCAAAAACTCAACATTTCAGTCTATTATCTAGACAATTGTTCTGCTTGAATATATATTGATGTCATGGAGAAGTACCTGGATTAAAAAAGCTTTGCTGGTCACTCACAAGAGCAATCTGACTGGTTCTATTAAGTAGGAAAGACTTTGAGCACAGACTTGGTAATAGATTCTATACTTGTCATTCATGAACCATCGCAGTTTAGTATGGAGAGGCTCATTATTGGATGGGCTGAAGAATGATTAAATTTTTGGTCAGAGAAAGTCTTAAAGATTTTTTACTGAGAGTGAGGTTGTCATGTATATTGTACCAATGCTAATGATATCAAAGATTCTTGAAGTATTCAAATTTTATAACACTGGCTTTCATTTTATGTCATGGATTGTGACATCTGACTGCAAATTATTGTGAACTAGAGCAGTCTTCCAATGAATACTACATAATAAATATATTTTTGAGGAAGTCAAAAAACAATATAATACAATAAATTTTGCATACGCTAAATACATGCTTGCTTAAAGAACTACAAAGTTTCAAAAATGTGCTTTTAATATCTCTTATAATTACATGAATATGACATGGGGTGGGCAATATATTTGAAAGAGCATAGGACCTGGGGTTGTATCCAAGAATAACTTACTCAGAAAAGTTGAATACAATCCTGAACATGAAAAAAATGGACATTTGCAAACTGAAAGACTTCAGGGTATTTTTTTTGGTGTGTGAGGCAATTGGGGTTAAGTGACTTTCCCAGAGTGATACAGCTAATAAGTGTCACGTGCCTTAGGCCAGAAGTGAACTGGGGTCCTCCTGACTTCATGGCCAGTGCTATATCCACTGCACTATCTAACTGCCCCTCTTTCTGGTATCTGCAACAAAAAGACCAGAACTCAATGAAAAATTCAATATAAAAGATCCAGAAGAAACATAAAGAAAACATTAAAGACTAATAATTACAAGGCACTATTAAGGCCAAACTGCTTATTTATAATACATGAAAATACTATCAGTATTCCTAAAACTTTCATCACTACTAAGGTAGTTTGAAAGAAAGGTTGGGACTGAGTTATGTAGGAGGAGGTGATTCTAAAAACAAAATTGGGTATGAAAAAATTGGGGCATGGAAGGAAGAACTAATACAGGGAAAGAAGGTTGGAGTGGAGGGCTGATAATGTTGGAATGTTGCTCTCATCTGAGTTGAAGAGGAAACAACATGTATGCCTGAAGTGGTTTAGCAATTATCTGAAGTGATAAGGAGATGAGAAAACTGGGGAACAGGGTGGGAGAGGGACTTTTAGGAAGGTGTATAAATAGCTTAAGATGAGTAGTGTGAGGGATCAAGATAAAGGAGGGACTTTTAGAGGGGTGGGTAAAATCAAAAATGAAAGAGTATGGGAGAAGATAGAGTAAAAGAAGGCTGAGAAGGAAAATAGTGAGTAAAAATAAGATAGAGGGAAATTCACAAGTAGTAATTATAACTTTGAATGTGAGTGGGAAGAACTCATCCATAAAACAGAAATGAATAGCAGAATGGATTAAAAATCAGAATCCAACATTGTTGTTTACAAGAAACACAATTAAGAATGAGAGATACATACAGAGTTAAAATGGAGATTTGAAAAAGAATTTATTATGCTTCAGCTGAGGCAAAAATGCATGAGCAGCAATTACGATCTCAGCAATGTTATGGCTAAAAGGGATTTTATTAAAAGAGATAAACATGGTAACTTCTTTTGATAAAGTGTATCATATACAATGGAGCAATATTAATACTGAAGCTATGTGCACCAAATACTATAGCATCTAATTTTTTAAAAGAAAAGTTAGATGAATTATAGGTGGATATAGATAGTAGCACTGTAACAGTTGAGGACTTTAATCTTCCTCTGTCATAACTAGATAAATCTAACCAGGAAATAAATGAGAAAGAAGTTAAAAAAGAGAATAGAATTTCAGATAAGCTAGATATGATAGATACCTGGAGAGAATTGAATGGAGATAGAAAGGAATACACCTTTTTTCAGGGTTTCATGATACTTTTACAAATATTGGCCATATGTTTGTACATAAAAAGCTTAGAGATAAAAGCAGAAAAGCAGAAATGTTGAAAGTATCCCTTTTTAGATCATAATGCAATAAAATTATATTTAATAATGGACCATGGATCCATAGATTAAAGACTAATTGGACATTAAACAGTCTTATCTTAAAGAATGAGTGGGTTAAAGAACAAATCATAGAAAAAAATCAATAATTTCATTAAAGAGAATGACAATAATGAGACAACATATTAAAACCTATACGATACAGCAAAAACAATGATTAAAGGAAAATTTATATCTATAAATGCTTATATCAATAAAATAAAGAACAGACTAACAAAGTGAATAGGTATTTAAAATAACTAAAATCCTCAATTGAACACTAATTTGGAAATCATAGAAATTAATAAAATTGAGAGGAGAAACACATTGAATTAATAAATAAAACTTGAAGTTGGTTTTACAAAAAAAAACAAATAAAATAGAAAAAAGTGGTTAATTTGATTTAAAAAGAGAGAAGCAAACCAATTCATTGGTATCAAAAATGAGAAGGGTGAATATACCACTAATGAAGATGTATGTAATCAAAGAAATCATAAGGAGTTATTTTGCTCAAATACATACCAATAAATTTAACAATGTAGGTGAAATTAAAGAATATTTACAAAAAAAATCAGCAGAAGAGGAAATAGACCATCTAAATAGAACTCTTTTAGAGGAAGAAATTGAGCAGGCCATAAATGAACTTTCTCAGAGAAAAGCACTAGAGACAGATGAATTTACAAGTGATTTCTATTAAAATGTTAAGATCAACTAATTCCAATCTTAAATAAAGTATGTGGAATTATAGGGAAAGAAGGGTCCTACCAAACTCCTTTTATGAAACAAGTATGATACTGCTACCTAAACCAGGAAGAGTAAAAATGGAGAAAGAAAATTATAGCCCAATTTCATTAATGAGTATGGATGAAAAAATACTAGCTAAAAGATTACAGCAATATATTACAAAATTATACATTATGCTCAAGTGGGATTTATGCCAGGAATACAGGGATGATTTAATGTAAAGAAAAGTATTAACACAATTGATCACATTGATAAGAAAAAAAGTTTTTCTTTAAATCATAGGTTTTTATCAATAGATGCAGAACAAGCTTTTGATAAAGTTCAACACTTAATTCTATTAAAAATACATGAAGGTATTGGTATAAATGGATTTTCCTTAAATTGATTAAAAACATTTATCTAAAACCATCAGCAACCATTATTTGTAATGGGGATAAACTAGAAGCCTTCCCAGTAAGATCATGTATGAAACAAGGATGCCCACTGTCATCAATATTATTCAATATTATATTGGATATCTTATCAATAGCATTAAGAGAAAAAAGAAAACAAATAGAAGGAATCAAAATAGGGAATGAGATCATCAGACTCTTTTTGTAGCTCAATGATGACATATTTAGTTGAAACAATTAATAATTTTAGGAAAGTAGCAGGATATAAAGTAAATCCACATAAATCATCAATATTCCTATATAACACAAACAAAATTGTGTGAGAAGAAATAGTAAAATATAGAACATTTAAACTATCTCTTGACACTTTCATATATCTGGGAGTATACTTGCCAAAAACAAATGCAGGAAATATATAAAAATTTTTTTTTAATTTATACAGATAAAATCAGATTTAAATAACTGGAAAAATATTAATTTTGGGGTAGGCAGGGCCAACATAAAAAAATCATAATTTTACACAAGCTAATTTATATATTCTTTGCCATCTGAATTAAATTACCAAAAAATATTTTTACTGAATTATAAAAAAAAAATAGTTCATTTGAAAGAACAAAGAGTCAAGAATATCAAAGGAAGAAATGAAAAAAAAAGTAAAGTAAAAAGGTTTAGCAGTACCCAATCTTAAACTATATTACAGACAGTAATTATCAAAACTACCTGGCACTGGCTAAGAAATCAAAAGTTAGATCAATGGAATATGGTAGACATACATTTTACAGCAGCATATAAACATAATAACCTTGTATTTCACAAATATAAAGAATTAAGATATTGGGATGAGAATTCATTATTTGGTAAAATTGTTGGAAAAACTGGAAAGCAATATAGCAGAAACTGGGCATAGACCAACATCTTACACCATTTACTAAGATAAGGTCAAAATGGATGACCTTGGTACAAATAGAGATTACAAGAAAATTTGAAGAACATGGGACATGTAACTTATCAGAATTATGGGTAGGTAAAGAGTTTATGAATAAATAAGAGACAGGGAGTAAAGTTATATGGAAAATATCTAATTTTGATTACATTAAATTGCAAAGTTTTCATACAAATAAAACCAATGTAGACAACATCAAAAGGAAAGCAGAAAATGTGGGCAGAAAATTTGTAGACAGTTTCTCAGATAAAGGTCTCATATCAAAATATATATAAAGAACTTTGTCAAATCCATAAGAATATGAGTCACTCCCCAATTGATAAATGACCAAAGGATAGGAACAAGCAGTTTTTCAGTGAAGAAATCAAAACCATTTATAGTCATATGAAAAATACACTAAATCCTTGTTGATAAGAGAAATGAGCATTAAAACAACCTTGAGGTATCATTTTACACCTAATAGATTGGAAGGGGATTGTGATTAAAGGGAATAATTGAATGATTGAAGGAGGAAGCAAAAAATATTGGAGGGAATGTGGGAAAATTCAGACACTAATTTATTGTTTGCCAAATTGTGAATTGCTCTAGCCATTTTGGAGAGTAATGTGGACTTATGCCCAAAGAGGTATTAAACTACCTAACCTTCTGATCCAGCAATACCACTACTCGATCTATTTCCAACAATGATTGGGGGGAAAGGGAAATAACTTATATGTACTAAAATGATTACAGCCCTTCTCTCTGTGGTGCCAAACAACTGGAAGTTGCAGGGATGCCCCTCAATTGGGAAATGACTGAATAAGTTGCAGTATATGATTGTGATGGAATATTACTGTGCTATAAGAAATGATGACCTCAATGATCTTTAAAAAAACATGGAAAGACTTGCATGAAATAATGAAGAGCAATGAGCAGAACCAAGAGAACATTGTATACAGTAACTACAATACTGTTTTAGAACAACTTTAAATGGATAAGTTATTTTGACTATTATAAATGCCCAAATTAACTATAAAGGACACGTGAAGAAAGATGTTATCTGCATCCAGAGAAAGAACTGAAAATAGAAGTATGTATAGAATTATTTTTCCTACTTATGTCTAGTGATGGACATCTCAAGGGAATTGGGGTGAGAGAAGAACAAAAAAAAAAGAAATTTACATGATAACTGTTGTATATTTAAAAAGGAATAGCAAGTTGTACATAGTAGCAGTTTCATGTGTAATCATCCTTTTATTATACCATGTAATAGAAATGCTTGTTTTATTCTATAAATTAATGATAAAATAAAATTTTAAAAAGTAAATATAAGCAGGAAAGGTTTAAAAATTCAACATACCAATCAACTGAAATAGTACATTGTTTCATGAGTGTAATAATTCTAGCCATTTAGTCTTCAATAAAAATTAAAAAATCCTCCATCCACTTTATTCTATAATTCTTCAATAAAAATAACAAAATCCTCCATCCACTTTATTCTATAATTCACAAATAGGCAATTGTGATACTTTTTAAAAAATTTTTTAAAAATCTTGTAACCCCTTACATCACATCTCATCATTACTATTACAATGCTTAAGAAATATGTATTAAGCATGGAAATCTAGAGAAAAGGCAGACAATTTTCACAATGGCCTCTCATCACAGTCAATATCCATTTTCATTCTACCCATGATAAAAAAAAAATGACTTCATTAATATTTAAAGAGAGTCTTTCCCAGGTAATGGGTTGGAGGGAAAACAGGGCAACAATGTGAATGGACAGAGTGGCAAGTGACAAGACTGTTGAGAGCTAAGAAAGCAAAGTCCAGGCCCTAGAAGAAGCCATAAGCTCTCTTCACTTTCTATTTTGTATCAGAGCTCCAAAAGAAAAAGGAGTGTTAAAATTATAGCCACCATACTGCATCTTGGATGTAATTAATCCAGTTTCATGTCTAATGTTTATGCTAGTCTTTATATACCGACTGTTCATGATAATTTATTACTCTTTCTATCATCTTTTATCACCAAATCATTGGCCCTAAAGCATACACTACTATGTGAGAGGAAGAAATTAAAGCCAATTAAAATTAATATTAACATTTAAGGCACTGGAGAAACCAAATGCAAAATTGTCGATGGATTCTGGATCTTTGAACTTCTGTAGAAGTCAATGAGATGAAGTTTCATTCCTCAAAAATTATACTCAGTCTAGAACCCATGAAGTATTGATCCACCTCAAGACACCTCTCCAACTCACTAATTTCTTTCATTCTAACAGGAAAAAAAACCAGAACAAATTTTCCCTGACCATTTTTAAAGTCACAATCTTAATTGAGCTCCCTCTCCAAAATTCTCCAACATCAATATTTGATGAGCTGTCATAAAGGAATGGAATTCACTTTGTTGTATTTCTCCAGAAGGCCAAATCTAGGACAAATTGTTGGAAATTTCTACCAATTTGAAAGTTCAAGCAGGACTCACCTAAAGTATTTAAATGAAACCAATTGCTATTGGCAAGAAATACTATGGAATAAATTCTCCCATTGGGTGGGGGATTGGATTAGTATAACCCTCAGTCCTCTTCCAGCTCAAAGATTCAGAGATCTAAAATTAGGCAGCAAAGAATGCTATTGTCCTCACTGAAATACACTTCAGCTTTCTGGCAAAAATGTGATGTCAGGGGCAAAGAATTGTTCATATAGATCACAAAGAATCCTGTCAATCTGGTGTTGTACCAATCAATGAAAACATAGCCTATACTTCCCCCCACCTTTAGGTAGGATCCCACCCACACATCCCAGTGAGAAGAAAAACAATCTAATTTCATGGGTATATATTGTAATACAAGAAAGCCTGAATTAATGGATAGAGAGCTGGCCTGAATCCATGCAACCCAGCTACAAGACTCCGCACCTGACATATATTGGTTTTATGTCCCTGGAGCAAGTACAAAAGTAGCTTTCTTGATATGCTCAAAGAGTGATATTTTTATAAATTTAAAATAAAAATAATAAGAGATAAACACATTAAAAACGATAGCAACAACAGCAACAGCCTGACAGTAACCCTGGGAGTTCTCTAGGAAGATTTTTTGATCTGTATTGCAAAAGAGTTTCCTTATCAAGAATTCTCTACACTAATGAAATTTGAATAAAGTACCTCTACATGTACAGATATATGTGTTCACATACTTAAATACACACACATATATTCATAGGTACATATGTGTGTATGCAAACATATACATACACACATACATACATAACAAATTATGTATGTATGTATATACAATGTTCAAGTATAAGGTGCCCCCAAAGTCTCTATAATGTGTCTGTACATGTATATATTTTACAGAGTTGTGATTTACTGATGGAGGAAGGTCCCAGTAAGGAAACTAACTCCACTTATATAGATCACTGATTGTTAAGCAATATACTGTATTAGAGATTTGCCCAAGACCCCTACCAGTTTAAGTGACTTCCTCAAAGTCATAGAACCAATATGTGTCAGAGGTAGGGATTTGAACCTAGATTCCATTGACTCTAAGGCTGTCTCTCTATGCAGTTTGATAGGCAGTCTCTTGGGCACATACACGTATGCAAGTACATAGGTATTCTGTATGCATATATGTATATACATATCTATATTTATTTATACACATAAATATATGTGCATATTACATGCGTCAGTTGAATGGATAAGACAGAAAATCCTAACAGCTTACCATTTTTCAACAACTCAAATAGAATGTAAGCTCATTGAGAGTAGGGATAACTAAGTATTTTGTATACATATCCCCAATAATTGTGAGTGCCTGAATTGTAGTACATACTTCAAATGTTTATTAGTTAATTAGTAAATCTGTATGTATCACCTTTCAACCAATAGGACTTTTTAAACATCAAATATAATTCCTCTTTTTCAATATTTCCCTAAGAAATCATGGACTCCTTATTCTCCTATGGTCTTTTACAAATAAATCTTTCTGAATCCATCTCTCAAAATCATTTGCTGAATTTTCAAAAGAACTTTCTCACCTGTTAAAATAAAAATGAGTCAAGTAATAGAAACACCACAGGCCCTTGTCACCTTTTGTATATGCAATCTTTACAATAAATTTTACTTGTGCCATCTTTTTACCTAAAGTCATTAAAGAGTAAAAACTGTCCTTATCAATGTATAAAGAAGTGTGAGAACAAAAGACACAGTCTACATTGAATTAGATGGTATGAGTTTGTCGCTCATAACTCCTAGCCAAGTGCTAGAAGGCTACCTTGGTATGCTCATGTGGAGGCTATACAGGAACCTGGAGCATGTTCTAGGGAGGTGGTCTTTGAGATGGGATTAAAGCTTTGACTATCTCTAGGATCCTCAGGATGAGAGTCAGATCCACTTTCTGTGGCTTCTTGTTCAGCTTGTGGAAGATATTCCTGTGTCTTCCAGCAGCAAAAGTTTTCCTTTTTGATGAGCTCTGACTTAGACTGCTAAGGATTCAGTGTAGGTGGAACATCATAAAATGTCCCAAACACCAGTGTTCTCCTCACAGAAAACAAAGAAGTAATTTTGTGTGAGGGAAATTTTAGACTGTTAGTCTTTCATGAAACCTTGGGGGCTGAAATCCAGGAGAGAGAAAGGCTCATGTTACAGATTTATGATCTGAAAATACTTGGCTGAGTTATATATACAAGAAGCCTTATAAATTTTTGACTTTGTACCACCATCCCCTTAGAATTAAGTGTAAGTTGAGGGAAGACAGACCTCATATGCTATCAGTAGCAGTAGTAATAGTCCTATGTGATTCAAGTGATTTTGCAACCAGGATGGGGAGTCCAATGAACTATACCTCCCAATGGGGCTTATTAGATTCTATCACTTGACTTTCAATTGAGATACAAATAGTAGGTTACCCATTGGAAACATTCCCAATTCCACAGTTTAGATATACTCTGATTTGTGACCCTCAGGGGAAGATTAGCACTCTCTTAAGCCTGCGTCCATCTATACTAGTGACTTTTCTTGCCTCCTCTTATCTAGAATTATTGCAGAAAGACTGAGATCTCTCTAGGGTACAACTCTTAGAAAGCTCAGTGGCTTGGGTGCTTCTGTAGTCGTTAAGTATATATTTAAATGTTTTATATCTATTACAATAAGATTCTATAACATAGGATAAAGTGATTTAGCTCTGGAAACATCATTGGAGATTGGCTTAGGCCCTATATTTCATAGCTTGAGAAATTGAGGCCACAAGAGTTGAAAGAGTCTTACCCAAGGTTATGTTGGTAATAAATACAGATCTGGGACTTGAATCCAGGTCTCCTGATCAGATCAGGTGTTCTCAGTGCTACACAACCCTTCCCCTATAGTTAAATTGTTTTCATTATTCAAGTGAATAAATCAATCAACCCTCTAGTTTACAAAGAATTAGTTCATGACAATAAGTGCTGTGAATTTCTGTTGGCCAAGATAAGAGGCTATAGTACATCAAGTTTCTTTCAGTGCCCTCTGACCTTGTACCTACTAAAAAGTCAAAAACAATCTTAGTGATATTTGTTCAGGAAGAATTGTATCCCAATTGGATAGAAACAGCTGAGTTCTTTCTCATTTATTCTCTAATTCAACAAAATTGAAGGATTTCAAGCTTTTATAAGTAGAAAACCATAACTAAACCAAAATTTTGACCTCCAATATTAAGACTCAAGTGAAGCATAAACAGAGAAAAAAAAATGTAAGGGATTCAATGCAGCTAAACTATTTATATCTCTATAAAGGAAGATGATACTTGTAACTTGTAAAATTGCATCACTTATCATGTGAGACATGGAGAATGGTCCTTTTCTATCCCAGTATCCTGGAGACCCTGCCACTGCTCCCCACACAAAATATGAGGAGCTCATGAGGACCTCAACCCTATCAAGATACAAATACTGCTTTATATCCTGGTGAGGTTTAAATATTAGCTTCCCAGATGACTGCATGCATAGTGAAAAGTTTTTATTGAATTCTGTTCATTTTCTTAAGTTTATTAATGTATGTTATGATTCTTCCATGTTTAGAGTTTCTTTCCATGTAGGAATAAACTACCTGTCTCATAAAAATATTGTTATCAGTATCAGTACAGATAGAAAAAATATACATAGGAAGAGGGTACAGGTATTAAGGTGAATTTGGGGAAATGATATAAATAAATCATGGGATGAGAAAGAGATGTACAATGGATGCAGAAGGGAGGGAGAGGTAGAATGGGGTAAATTATCTCACACAGAGAGGTGAGAAAGACCTATTGTAGGGGAGAGGAACATGTGAGGGTAGACAATAGGCATCACTTGAATCTTTTTTTCATCAATATTGGCTCAAAGAGGGAACGATATACACAATGAATTGAATATAGAAATCTATCTTACCTGATAGGAAAGAGGGGAGGACATTACATAAAGGGCGTGGGATAGGGACTGACAGAAGGGAGGACAGATCAGGGAAGGTGGTAGACAAACAAAACTCTGGTGAGGTGGGAAAGGGTGAAAGGAGAGAGAAGACAAATATGAGGAAGAGTAAGTTGGAGGGAAATATACAAGTAGTATTTATAACTGTGAATGTGAATGGGATGAACTCTCCCATAAATGGAAATGGATAACAGAGTGGATCAAAAACCAAAATCCTACAATACGTTGCTTACAAGAAGCACCCTTGAAGGAGAGTCACACAAAGAGTAAAGATAAGGGGCTAGAGCAGAATCTATTATATTTAAGCTAAAGTGAAAGAAAGGCAATGGTAACAATCTTGATCTCATACAAAGTAAAAGCAAAAATGACCTAATTAAAAGAGATAAGGAAGAAAACTATATCTTGTTAAAAGTACCATAGACAATGAAACAATCAAATTAGAAAAGGAAGGAATAGTCTACCTGTCAGATCTATGGCAAGGGGAAGAAGTCATGATCAAACAAGAGACAGAGAGCATTTCAAAATGTAGAATAGATAATTTTGATCATATTAAATTCATAAGCTTTTGTACAAACAAAACCAATTCAACCATGATTACAAGGAAAGCATAAAACTGGGAAACAATATCTACAATATATGGTGTGCGATTTTGGTCTATGCCTAGTTTCTGCCATACTCTTTTCCAGTTTTCCCAGCAGTTTTTGTCAAATAGTGAGTTCCTATCCCAAAAGCTGGGGTCTTTGGGTTTATCAAATAGTAGATTACTATAGTCATTGACTACTGTGTCTTGCATACCTTATCTAGTCCACTGATCCACCACTCTATGTCTTAGCCAGTTACAAGTAGTTTTGATGATTGCTGCTTTATGATCAACTTAAGATTTGGAATGGCTAGACCACCTTCCCCTGCAATTTCTGCTCATTAGTTCCTTTGATATTCTGGACTTTTGTTATTCCAAATGAATCTTGTAATTATTTTTTCTAGCTCTGTAAAGTAATTTTTTGGAGGTTTGCTTGGTATGGTACTGAATAAGTACATTAGCTTAGGTAGAATTGTCATTTTTATTATATTAGTGCGGCCTACCCATGAGTAACTGACATTTTTCCAATTATTTAGATCTGACTTTATTTTTTGTGATAAGTTGTTTGTAATTTTGTTCATATAGGTCATGGGTTTGTTTTGGTAGGTAGACTCCTAAATATTTTGTAATGTCTACAGTAACTTTAAATAGAATTTCTATTCTATCTCTTGCTGTTGAGCTTTGTTGGTAATATATAGAAATGCATATGACTTATGTGGGTTTATTTCATAGCCTGCAACTTTGCTAAAGTTGTCTATTATTTCATGTAGTTTTTTACTTGATTCTCTAGGGTTCTCTAAGTATATCATCATATCATCTGCAAAGTAACAGCTTTGTTTCTTCTTTACCTATTCTAACACTTTCAATTTCTTTTTCTTCTCTTATTGATGAAGTTAACATTTCCAGTATGATATTAAACAACAGTGGTGATAATGGACATCCTTGTTTCACCCCCAATCTTATTGGAAATATTTCTAGGTTGTCTCCATTACATATGATGCTTCCTGAAGGTTTTAGGTAGATGCTACTTATTATTTTAAGGAAGACTTCATTTATTCCTATGCTCTCTAGTATTTTTAGTAGGAATGGGTGTTGTATTTTGTCAAAAGCTTTTTCTGCATCTATTGAGATGATCATGTTAGTTTTCTTGTTGATATGAACAATTATGCTGATAGTTTTCCTAATATTGAACCAGCCCTGCATTCCTGGTATAAATCCTACCTTGTCATAGTGTATTATTCTTGTGATAAGTTGTTGTAATCTCTTTGTTAATATTTTATTTAAAATTTTTGCATCTATATTCATTAGGGAAATTGTTCTATAATTTCCTTTCTCTGTTTTGACTCTTCCCAGTTTAGGTTATCAGCACCATATTTGTAACATAAAAAGAATTTGGTAAGACTCCTTCTTCAGCTATTTTCTCAAATAGTCTATATACTATTGGAATTAATTGTTCTTTAAATGTTTGAAAGAATTCACTTGTAAATCCATCTGGCCCTGGAAATTTTTTCCTGGGGAGTTCACCAATAGTTTGTTCAATTTCTTTTCTGAGATGGGATTATTCATGTATTTTACTTCTTCTGTTAATCTGGGTAATTTATACCGTTGTAAATATTTATCCATTTCACTAAGATTGTCAAATTAATTGGCATACACTTGGGCAAAAGAGCTCCTAATTATTGTTTTGATTTCCTCTTCATTCATTGGTGGTGAATTCACCCTTTCCATATTTGATGCTGGTAATTTGGTTTTCTTCTTTCTTTTTTTTAAATTAAATTAACCAAAGGTTTACCAATTTTATTTTTTTCATAAAACTAGCTCTTATTTTTATTTATTAGTTCAATAGTTTCTTACTTTCAATTTTATTAATCTCTCCTTTGGTTTTCAGAATTTCTAATTTGGTATTTAATTGGTGATCTTTAATTTGTTCTTTTTCTAGCTTTTGTAGTTGCATGCCAAATTCATTAATATCTTCTTTCTCTATTTTGTTCATGTAAGCATTTAGAGATATAAAATTTCCCCTAAGAACTACTTTCTCTGCATCCCATAAGTTTCAGTATGGTTTCTCATTGTTGTCATTCTCTTGGATGAATTTATTGATTATTTCTATGATTTGTTGTTGGACTCACTCATTCTGTAGGATTAGATTATTTAGTTTCAAAAATTAATTTTTAGTCTATCTTTCCATGGCCCTTTAATGCATGTAATTTTTATTGCATCATGATCTGAAAAGGGTGCATTTAATATTTCTGCCTTCTGCATTAGATGGCATGTCACTTGATCTCTTAACTTGTGTTTGCCTTAGTTAACTCATCTGTAAAATTGAGATAAAAATGGCACCTACTTCCCATGATTGTTCTGAGGAACAAATGCTATGATAATTATAAAATGCTTAGCACAGAACCTGGTAAATAGTAAGCACTCCATAAATGTTAGCTATTGCTTATTATTATTATTTCCAGAAAAGCTTCAAGTTAATGTAAGACAATGAAAGAAATGGAAATTAAACAGATAATGAAAAAAATTTTTACTAAAAGTATTTTTAGCCTGACACTGAAAACATCAAGTTCAGCTCCATAATTTAAAGAAAATTACTAGAGAGGTGGACAATGCAGATGAGGATGCAGTAGCTAAATATTCTGGTGTTTTGAAGAAAATAATATAAGAACTGTGGATGTACTGATCAACTAACTTTTAACAAGGGTGAAACAGGCTTATTCTGGAAGAAGATAATTTACAGATTTATGTTTTTCAAAAAGAAAAAAACCTTCACACCTTCTGCAAGTGGTTTTTCTTGATAATCCCCACATCTAGTGCCTTTCCTTTAAGATTACCTTCCATTTCCACTGAACACAAATTGAGTGTAAATAGTTATTTGAAAATTATTTTCTCCATTAAATGTCAGCTCCTTGATGATGGGAATGCTGCTTTGCCTTTCTGTGTATACTCACTGTTTAGCACAGTACTGTTACATAGTAAATACTTAATAAATCCTTGTTGACTGACTGAATGAATGAATGAATAAATGGCCAAAATGATTCCCAGAGAAGAGATGGAAAAATTCATTTCTCTGTATGCTTTGAAGATGTTGGTGATTATAGATAAGGATACGGATGTCAAACATTGCAGATACTGTCAGTCTTGACACAATTATTGATTAATCTTGCTGATTTACATTTTTCTTTAATTTGTATTTTTTATAAAACATGAAGGATCTTAAAATAAGAAAGAGAGGGATATAATCATAAGTGTAATATAAAAGCAAATTACATCAATATTGCTTTTAAGTTTGTAGTTTCCCTGACTACACTCACATGCAGTCTCTGAGAGAATAGGACACAGAAACAAAATGTTTCAATAGGAACATTGGAAGTACGGAGGCATGTCTCAGAAAGAAGGGAAATATAGGGCAAAAATGAAGAGATTCGGACCCATGGAAGTGCTCCAGAAGGAGGCACAGGTAGAAAAGGGGAACAAGAGAATTTTGGACAAAGAAAAAAGAAAAAAAGTGATTTAATCTCATGGTACTTACTGCCCAACTTGTTATAAACTCCAAAGGTTCCTTTCCTGTCCCTTCCTCTATATAAAGAAAGTTTCATTCAATCCCTTAACCTTGTCTCTCCTTCCCAAGCAATCTTCTTAGGCCCCCTTTTATCTCTGCATTTCTCAGGCTATAGATCAAAGGATTTAGGGCAGGATTAAAGAAGCTATAAAATAAGAAGAGAATTTTTTGTTGCTCCCCAGAGTTCCTCGAGTTAGGGGCCATGTAAGTGATGATGGCACTACCAAAGAAAAGCCCGACCACACAGAGGTGGGAGGAGCAGGTGGAGAAGGCTTTCTTTCGTCCTTCCCCTGACTGGATTTTCAGAATAGCACCAAGGATATGGGTGTAGGAGATTAGGACTAAGCAGAAGGGTCCAACTACAATAAGCACACAGGCAATAAAGATGACCATTTTGTTGAGCCAAAGGTCTGCACAGGCGAGTTTCAGTACAGACAGGAGTTCACAGAAGAAGTGGTTGATTTCCCGAGGCCCACAGAAGGGCAACCTAAGGATGAGAATCACATGGACCAAGGCCAGAAAGGATCCACATGCCCAGGATATGATAGCCAATGCAATACAGACTCCCCACCTCATAATGAGAGTATATCTGAGGGGATGACAGATTGCCACATACCGATCATAGCTCATCATTACCAGCAGAAGACATTCAGTATGGGCAAAAATCAAAAAGAAGTTGGTCTGTGTTATACAACCTGCAAAAGAGATGGGTTTGGCTGGATTCAGGAGATTTGTCAGAATCTGGGGGACTGTGGTTGAGGCATAAGAGATGTCAACAATGGCCAGTTGTGAAAGGAAGAAGTACATGGGAGTATGGAGTAGGGAGTCAAGACAAATCAGCATCAGGATGACTCCATTTCCCAGCAGAGTGAAGGTGTAGAGTAGGAAGAAGAGCCCAAAGAGAACTAGGTGCATCTTAGGGCTAACAAGAAATCCCAGCAGAATGAAATCTGTCACTGTGGTCTGATTGTTGTCCATAGCCCTATGATGAAAACAAAGACAATGGAGGAATATATTAAAATACGTAGCTTAATTCACATCCACTAAATCCCATGAAACAAATATCTGTTGATCTTTGTTAATCCTTTTTTTGACATTGGAGAAAAAGGCAGAGGGAAGAAAGCTGAAACCAGTAAGAAGCACTTCTAATGATTCTGTAATCTTCTGCTATATATAAATTTATGGACTGTTTTGATTTGCTATATAATTGTTGTCCTTCCTAAAGGTAAACTTTAAAAATGGTGTGGTAATACAAGAAATTACATATGTGTGCAACTACACAAGGATAGAGAAGTACTATGTAAATTGTTAAAGTGTAAGAACAAATTATGTCTAATGTGAAGAGAAGATAGAGTCTTACGTTATCTTAGGAAAGGAAATGATTCCAATTGTTGTGGTTTTCCTCAAATCTTCATTGAGGTGCTCAATTATGTCAAGGTCTTTAGAGCCCTTGGTCTGGGTCAGAGTCAGAAATAAGTGAGGATGCATTATTACTGCTACTCAGTAAGTCTGAGTAGATCTACTTCTAACCCCTGGTTAAAAAAAATAAATTTAGTAGTCATGCTTCCCCTGTGAGCCCCAGGTTAATTTGGAATGGGTGCTTTTGTTACTATATATTATGAATGGGTCAATGTTCTTAAAGTCTAGGTCACTTTGATGATAAAAGTTCACACAAATTTTCTATTAAGAGGTAGCCAACAATTGCTTCTAAACACATTTTCTTAATTTTTCATTTTCTCCCACTGTACAACTTCTCATTAATTTCATAAACTCTCATGTTGCTGATATAATTTAAATATGTTGAATGTGAGAGAAGCTAAACACTTACAAATTGTCATATATTGTTGATATAGAACATAGTAGGAGAAAACACCCTTTACTGTTATCTAGTTACTGAACACTAAAGAGAGCTTATGTCTGATACTTCCTCCCTGTGAAGAAGTATGACAATGGAAATAAAATTAAGGACTGCCTAATTTCCATTACATCTTTTTCTTATTGTAATTTTTATTTTTTTTTGTTTTCAACATTTACTTCCACAAGATTTTGAGTTCCAAATTTTCACCCCATCTCACCCCTCCCCCCACGCCAAGATGGCATGCATTCTAAATACCCCTTCCCCCAGTTTGCCTCCTCAACTCTCCAGGAAACCCTTCTCTTATGGGGATCCCCTTCAATTTTCCTGTAGGGCAGGATGGATTTCTATACCCCATTTCCTGTATTTCTTATTTCCCAGTTGCATGTGAAAACATTTTTTTTAAACATGTGTTTTCAAAACTTTGGTTTCCAAATTTTCTCCCTTCCTCCCTCCCCACCCACCCTCATTGATAGGGCAAGCAACTAAATATAGCTTATATATGTGCAGTTATGCAAAACACTTCCATAGTAGACATGCTGTGAAAAACTAACTCTATTTCCCTTAATCTTATCCCACCCCCCATTTATTCTATTCTTTCTTTTGACCCTGTCCCTCCTCAGAAGTATTTGCTTCTGATTACTCCCTTTCCCAATCTGCCCTCCTCTCTATCATTCCCCTACTCTCTTGTCCCCTTCCCCCCCCATTTTCCTGTAGGGTAAGACAGATTTCCACACCCAATTGAGTGTGTATGTTATTCTCTCCTTAAGTCAAATACTATGAGAATAAGATTCACTCATTCCCTCTCACCTTCCCCTATTTCCCCTCCACTGTAAGAGCCTTTTCTTTTCTGTTTTTTTTTTTGAGGGATAATTTACCCCATTTTACCTCTCCCTTTCTCCTTCTCTTAGCATATTCTCTCACCCCTTAATTTTATTCTCCAGATATAACCCCTTCATTTTCAACTCACCCTGTGCCCTCTATCTATCTATCTATATCTATATGTACATACATAAAATTCTTTCCCCTCCAAGTACCCTACTACTGACAAAGGTCTCATGAGTTACAAATATCATCTTTCCATGCAGGAATGTAAACAGTTCAACCTTAATAAGTCTCTTATTATTTTCTCTTTCCTGTTTACCTCTTCATGTTCCACTCGAGTCTTGTATTTGAAAATCAAATTTTCTATTCAACTCTGGTCTTTTCATCAAGAATGTTTGAAAGTCCTCTATTTCACTGAATGACCATTTTTTCCCCCGCAGGATTAACTCAGTTTTGCAGGGTAGGTGATTCTTGGTTATAATCCTATCTCCTTTGCCCTGCGGAATATTATATTCCATGCCCTGCAGTCCCTTAATGTAGAAGCAGCTAAATCTTGTGTTATCCTGATTATGTTTCCACAATACTTGAATTGTTTCTTTCTGGCTGCTTGTAATATTTTCTCCTTGACCTGGGAACTCTGGAATTTGGCTACAATATTCCTAGGAGTTTTCCTTTGGGGATCTCTTTCAGGAGGAGATCGGTGGATTCTTTCAATTTCTATTTTTCTCTCTGGCTCTAAAATATCAGGGCAGTTTTCCTTGATCATTTCTTGAAAGATGATGTCTAGGCTCTTCTTTTGATCATGGCTTTCAGATAGTCCAATAATTTTTAAATTCTCTCTCCTGGATCTATTTTCCAGGTCAGTTGTTTTTCCATTGAGATATTTCACATTGTTTTCTAATTTTTCATTCTTTTGGATTTGTTTTACAGTGTCTTGATTTCTCATAAAGTCACCAGCTTCCAACTGCTCCATTCTAATTTTTAAGGAAGTATTTTCTTCAGTGAGCTTTTGGATTTCCTTTTCCATTTGGCCAATTCTGCTTTTTAAGGCATTCTTCTCCTCATTGACTTTTTGGACCACTTTTGCCATTTGGGTTAGGTTATTTTTTAAGGTGTTATTTTCTTCAGTATTTTTTTGGGTCTCCTTTAGCAAGCTGTTGACTTGTTTTTCATGATTTTCTTGCAAAACTCTCAGTTTTTCCTCTACTTCTCTTACTTGCTTCTCAAAATCCCTTTAGATCTTTTCCAAGGCCTGGGATTGATTCATATTCTTCTTGGAGGCTTTGGATGTAGGAGCTTTTGGCTCTTCTTCACATTGCATGTTTTGATCTTCTTTGTCACCAAAGTAAGATAATATAGTCTGATTCTTTTTGCGCTGCTTACTCATGATCCCGACCAATTACTTGAGTTTTAAACTCTTTGTTAAGGTAAAAGTCTGTTTCCAATGTGGAGAATATACTGTCCCAAGCTTTGGGGGTTTGTACAGCTGTTTTCAGAGGTAATTCTAGGGACCTGTAGATTTTCAGTTCTTGCAAGGTGTTATGATAAGGAGTGAGGTGTTTTCTCTCCACAGCCACAACAAGCTTCACCACACCAGCACTCCTCCTTGCCCCAACACCGCCACCCAGAACTGTGACCCATATTCAAGCATGGGCAAAGCAAAAGATTCCTGCCACAGCACTGGCAAAGAGATCCCTGTAATCCCCCTCTGATCAGCCACTCAATTCCCCCTCAGTCTGTGGGCCAGAAGCTCAGGCCACAGCCCCCAGGGGGGAGGGGGCTGAGACCTATCTCCTTCTTTCACTGAAGTCACAGACTTTTCCCCCTGACCTTCTAGTTTGTCTTTGGCGTTCCTCAGTTGAGAAGTCTGGAAACCATCACAGCTGCCTGTGATTCAGTCCTCTGAGTCCTGCTCCAGGGTCACTGCGGCCTGTGCGCCCATGCTGCACTGCGCTCCTCTCCCCGCCCAGCATGATATACCTTTCCGATCAACCATCTAGCTGTCTTTGGCTGGAAATTTATTTCACTTTGTCTTTTTGTGGGTTCTGCTGCTTTAGAATTTGTTTAGAGTCATTTTTTTAGGTATTTGGAGGGCTTTGGGAGAGACCTCAAGACAGTCACTGCTTTCCCTCTGCCATCTTGGCCCCATTACTTCTTTAGAAAAAAGGATGAAGCATTTAGAACAGCACTGAATACTAGGTTGCAATGTATATGACATTATGAATATTAACTTAAAGGAAGTATTGGGAGGAAAGTATTTTTTTAATCTACCTGGGATATAATAACTCTTTGTATTCCATCACATTTGACATCCTCAGTGAACATTCAAAGATAATCAAATTTTTGTTTGTCAACAGCCTTGGTAGGACAGTAATAACTAACATAATAATACTTATACAGGAAGCTTTAAGATTAGTATTTCTTTATATATGTTATTTTATTTGATCCTCACAACACTTCTGGAAGGTAAATGATATTATTAATACCATTTTGCAGATGCAGAAATTAAGTCTGAGAGCAGGAATGTACCTAACCCAGGATCATATAGATAATAAATGTCTTTGTCAGGATTCAAACACAGAGCATCCTGACCCCAAGGCCAACACTCTATCCATTATGCTGTCTAGCTGACTAGATAAAAGACATTGCATGTCACCTATTGGTAGTTTCTCCTTATTACTGAGCAAAGAAAGTTTTACTGGGATTCATTAAAGAAGGTTGATGGTTTCAAGGCTTTTAGTAATTGACATATATCTAGAAAAAAATTCTGGACCTATTGATGATTTTAAAATTTTAATGCATGTAATGATAGAATCAAGAACCTACTCTTGAAATTTGAATAAGGTGCCAAAGTTAAAATTTATTCAATTCAAAATTCAATGTTTCAGTCATGTATGTAGATAATTGTTCTCCCTCTATACATCTTCATGTCATGGAGGAGACCCTGGATTCAAAAAGGCAGTGCCAGCCAATCACATGAACAATCTGGCTGTTTCTATCAAGCAGGAAAGACTTTGAGCACAAACTTGATAATGGACTCTATACTTTTCATTTTTGTGCCATCACAGCTAAGTATGGAAAGTCTCATTGCTATGTGGGCTGAAGGATGATTTAATTTTTGGTCAGAGAAAGTCTTAAAGACTTTATACTGAAAGTGAAGTTGTTATGTATATTATAACAATGTTAATGATATCAAAGATTCTTGAAATATTCAAGTTTTGTTACACTGACTCATGGATTCTAATATCTGACTGCAAATTATTGTGAATTAGAACAGCCTTCCAATTAATATTACAGAATACATTTTTTTCAGAAAGTCAAAAAAATCATAATTTGTTAAGTCTTAGATAGCTTGGGTATAGGCTTACTTAACAATTCATTATAAAAATACACAAATATAACCATTCTGGCCATTCATTCTTCAATAGAAATGACAAAATCCCCCTTTTCCCCAATGTTATAATTCACAAATAGGTAATTGTGTTACTTGTCCAATTAAAAAAATCCCAGCAACTCATTATGTCCCATCCCATCATTACCATTATAATGTCCAAGAAATATGTATTAAAAATAGAAATTTTAGAAGATGCAGAACATTTTCAAAATTGTCTCCATACCCATTTTTACTGTACCCATAAGAATAGAAACTGACATTTATTAATATTGAAACAGGGACTTTCCCATGTAGTGGATTGAGGGGCAGGGCAACCATCTGAATGGATAGAGTGGCAAGTGACAAGACTGTTGAGAGCTAAGAAAACAAAATCTAGGGACTAGAAGCAGTCATCTGGTCTCTTCACATTCTCTTTTGTATCAGAGCTCCAAAAGACAAAAGAAGCTATATAACTATAGCCCCCTACCTGATTCTTGGATGCAATGATTTTTAGTTTCATGTCTAATGTTCATAGAAGTCACTATATACAAAATATTCATGATAATATTTTTACTCCCCTTACTCTATCACCTTTTGTCATCAACCCCATCACTTGCCCTAAAGCATGCTTTGCTATGTGAAGGATGAAGAGATTAAAGCCAACTGAAATAAGTAAACCAAGTGTCAAATTGCTGATTCATTCTGGGCCTTGGAACTTCAGTAGGAAAGCCAGTGAGATAGAAGGTTCCATTCCTCAAATGATATACTTAATCTAGAACCCATGAAATCCCTATCTGCTTCTTTACACCTCACCAGTCCACTAATTTTCTTCTTTCGAATAGAAAAAAAAAAAGGAAAAAATTTAGAGGACAAATTCTCCCTGCTTATTTTTAAAGTCACATTCTTAGTTGTGATCCTTCTCCAAACTTCTGCTACATTAATTTTTGATGGATTGTCATAAAGGAATGGAGTCCACTCTGCTAGACTGCCCTAGAAGACCAAAGGTAGGACCAATAAGTGGAAATTTCAGGGAGGCAGATCTTGGCTTAATGTAAGTAAGACTTTCTGCCAATTTGAATGTTCAAGTAGGACTGACTTGTGGTATTTAAATACAAACCAATGACTATTGATAAGAAATGTTGTTGAAGAAATTCTCCCATTGGGTGGGAGATTGGATTAGTATAATCCTCAGTCCTCTTTCAGCTCAAAAAATCAGAGATCTAAAACCAGGCAACAAAGAATGCTATTGTCTTCACTGAAATTCACTTCAGCTTTCTGGCAAAAATGTGATGTCAGGGGTAAAGAAGAGTATATTTAGATCACAAAGAATCTTATAAATCTAGTACTGTACCAGTCACTGAGAAGATAGTTTTTACTTCCCTTCACCTTCAGGTAGGACCCCACCCACATATTCTAGTGAGAAGACAATCAAACACATTTCATGGGTACATATTGTAACCCAAGAGACAGCCTGATTTAGTGGAGAGAGAGCTGGCCTAAGAGTCTATGTAACTCAGCTACAAGTCTCCACCTCTGGCATACATTGGCTCTATATCCTTGGAGGAAATACTTAAACTGAAAAAAAAATACAACAGAGGAAACGAAAGTAAAAAAAATAGCTCTTCTAAATTCTCAAAGAGAGTTATGTGTATGAATTTTTTAAAAAGTAAAAATAAGACACATACACACTAACCACAACAGCAGCAGCAGCAGCAGCAGCAACAACAGCTTGACAGTAAACTTGGAAACTCTCTGGGAATAATTTTTGATCTATATTGCCAAAGAGTTTCCTTACCAAGAACTCCTGGGGGGAGCTAGGCAGCGCAGTGAATAGAGCTCTGACCTTGAAGTCAAGAGGAACTGAGTTCAGATCCAACCTCAGATACTTGATACTTACTAGCTGTGTGACCCTGGGCAAGTCACTTAACCCCCATTGCCTCACCAAAAATAAACAAAAACAATAAAACAAAAACAAAAACCAAGAATTCCTACATCAATGAAATCTGAGTAAACTACTTCTATACAAATGTATATATGTATAAGTTCTTAAATATACACACATAAATATATAAGTATATATGTGTGTATATGCAATCATATATATGTAGTGGTATAAGGTATCCCAAAAGCTTAAGCACATGTATGTTTGTATATGTACATGTTTTGCAGAGTTATGTTTATTGTAGGGAGGTGCTAATGTGAAAACTCCCTCCGCTCATGGAGATCATTGACCATTCTGCAACAATTGCCTTAGAGATTTGCCTAAGACCCCTGCCAATTAAAGTGACTCTCAGGGTAATAGAATCGATATGTGTCAGAAGTGGGGATTTCAACCTGGTTTCCATTGATTCTAAAGCTGCCCCTTTATCCACTATACCAGGCAGCCACTTGGGCACACACATATGTGTGTGTATATATATAGTGAATATATGAATGTAGATGTATATATACACACACAGAGACAGACACACATATATACATATTAAATACATACATTAGTTGAGTGCATAAGACAGAAAAGACTAACAACTTACTCTTTTTCAAGAACTCACACAGAATGTAAGCTCCTTGAGAGCATGACTTTTTAAATATATTGTATGAGTATCCTCAATAATTATGACTGCCTGGAACCTAGTAGGTACTTAATATATGCTGATTATTTAATTAATAGATGCCTATGTACCAACTTTCAACAATAGGACTTTTTCTTATATCAAACATAATTCCTTTTTTCTCAATATTTTCCAAAGAAATAATAGATTCCTTATTCTCCTATGGTCTTTTACAAGCAAATCTGACACCATCTCTCAAAATCATAATTTGTTGAATTCTCAAAAGTTCTTTGTCATCTGTTAAAATAAAAACCAGTCAAGCAATAGAAGTACCAAAGGCCTTTGCCCATACTTTGTATATGAAATCTTTATAATAGATTTTACATGAGCCATTAAGAAGTAAAAAACAAACAAACAAACAAAAAAACCCTGCCCTTTTCAATGCATAAAGAAGCATGGGAACAAAAGACAGTCTACACAGAATTAAATCGTATAAGTTTTTTGCTCATAACTCCTAGCCAAGTGCTAGAAGGCTACCTGGGTATGTTCATGTGGAGGCTTTACAAGAACTTGGAGCAAGTTCTAGAAGCTGGAATTAAATCTTTGATTATCTCTAGGATCCTCAGGATAAGATTCAGCTCCACTCTCTGTGACTTCTTGTTCAGTTTGAGGAAGGATGTGTTCTTCAGCAGCAAAGGTTTTCCTCTTTGATTAGCTCTGGCTTAGACTCCTAAGGATTGATTACAGGTGGAGAATCATAGACCTTCCCAAATACCATCCTCCTCCCCACAGAGAAGCAAAATTAATTCTAGGTGAGGAAAATTTAAGACTGTAAATATTTCATGAGACCCTGGTGACTCAAATTCCAGGAGAGAGGAAGAATCATGTTACAGATGTATAACATGAAAATGTTTGACCTTGTTATGTATCCATGAACCCCTATATTTTTATTTTACCTCATACCATCATCCCCTTAGAATTAAATACAAGTTGATAGAAGACATAGTTCATATGTTATCAGTAGTAGTGGCAATAGTTCTATGTGATTCAAGTGCATCCCAATGGGGTTTATTAGATTCTATCACTCGACTTTCAATTGAGACACAAACAGTAGATTTTCCCCTTGGAAATCTTCTCAGTTCTGTAGTTTGGTTATACTCTGAATCCTAACCCTCAGGGGAGAAATATAGCTTGCTAAAGCTTGGGTAAGTCTATATAACAGTGACTGTTACTGTCTCTTCCTATCTAGACTCATAGCAAATAGACTTTGAGATCTCTCTAGTATGCAAATATTTTTTTAAAATATTGAAATTTTTTGGTTACATTCTAAGTTCTGAACTGTCTCTCTTTTTCCCTCATTACCACTCATCAGAGAAGGCCAGCATATCTGTAGATGTGTGTCTCTTTGTCTCACACACATTTGTGTATACATGCATATGTACATACATACATACACACATGTAAAAACATACTATGCATATTTCTATTTATCAGTTCTTTCTCTGGAAGTGTATAGCAACTTCCTTCATAGGTACTTTGTAGTTGATTTGAATGTTTATGACACTCAGAATAACGTAGTCATATTTTATACTCAATTCATTCATCTGTTTTTTATTTTATTGAATTTAGGGATGAAAACTTTCCTCTGATTACTGCTTTTGCTGCATCCCCTATATTTGACATGTTGTCTCATTATCATTCTCTTTTAAAAATTATTTATTGTTTTTATGACTTGTTCTTAACCTACTAACTTTTTTTTAGGCAATTGGGATTAAGTGACTTGCCCAGGGTCACACAGCTAGTAAGTGTCAAATGTCTGGTCTGAGACCGGATTTGAACTCAGATGCTCCTGACTTCAGGGCTGGTGCTCTACCCACTGCACCACCTACTTGCCCCTTAACCCACTAATTTTTAAAATTATGTTATTTAGTGTCCAATTAATTTTAATTTGTTTCAATGGTCCCTTTTTAGATACATTTTTATTGCATTATGATCTGAAAAAGATGCATTTAATCTTTTGCTTTTCTGCATTTAATTACAAAGTTTTTATGCCCTAATACATTGTCAGTTTGAGAAATCTATATTCCTTTCTATTCCCATTCAATTTTCTTCAGATATCTATCAAATCTAGCTTATCTAAGATTCTATTAATCTCCTTGACTTTTATCTTTTTTTTCTACTAGATTTTTTTTCTAGTTCTGAAAGGGGAAGGTTGAAGTCTCCCACACTGGTATTTTTGTTATCTATTTCCACCTATAATTCATTTAGCTTTTCCTTTAAAAATTTGGATGCTATAGCATTTGGTGCATGTAGGTTTAGTATTGATAGTACTTCATTATCTATGCTACCTTTTAACACAATGTGGTTTCCCTGTTTACATCTTTTAATTATATCTATTTTAGCTTCAACTTTGTCTAAGATAATTATTGTTTCCTCTGTTTTTTATTGCACCAGCTGAAGCATAATAAAATTATATTCCAGCCCTTTATTTTTACTCTATGTGCATCTCTCATTTTTAAATGTGTTTCTTGTAAACACCATATTGCCAGATTCTGATTTTTAATCCATTCTGCTATTCATTTTCATTTTATAGGTGAACTCATTCCATTCACATTCAAACTTAAAATTACTAGTTGTGTATTTCCCTCCATTCTATTTTTCCTCACTGTTTATTCTTCTCACCTTTTCTTTTTTTACCCTATCCATCCTTATATGTCTAATTTACTTATGACCATTGCCACCTTAATCTGTACCCCTTGTAATAATCCCTCCCTTATCCTTCTCTCCTTTCCCCCATTCCTTAATTTCTCCACACTTCTAAGAATTCCTTCCTTATATTCTCCCCTTACCCTCCTATTTCTTGATCTACACATCCTTCTAAAAGTCTCCTTTATCCTATCCCCTTACCTTTCTATATCTATGTTAGTTAAGAAAACTTTTATACTCTTCTAGATGTATATATTATTTCCTTTTTAATCCAGTTCTGATGAGAATAAGATTCTAGCACTAATAGCTCTCCACTTCCTTCTGCCCTTCACTGTAATAGGTCTTCCACTCACACCTCATTTGTGTGAGATAATTTCTATGTTTTACCTCTCCCTACTCAATTTTTAATTAATTAATTTATTTTTAGTTTTCAACATTCACTTCCATAGGATTTTGAGTTCCAAATTTTCTCCCCCTCCCTCTGCTCCCTCCACCCCAAGATAGCACAAAATCTGATATAGACTCTACATATACATTCATATTAAATATATTTTCACGTTAGTCATGTTGTAAGGAAGAATTAGAATCAATGGAAAGAACTACAAGAAAGAAGAAATAAACAAAAAAGAGAGCAAATAGTATGCTTCAATCTGCATTCAGACTCCATAGTTCTTTTTCTGGATGTGGACAGCATTTTCCATCATGAGTCTTTTGCAGTTGTCTTAGATTCTTGCTTTTCTAAGAAGAGGTAAGTCTATCATAATTCATCATTGAACAATGTTGCTTTTACTGTGTACAATGTTCTCCTGGTTCTGATCACTTCACTCAGCAAAGGTTCATACAGATTTTTCCAGGTTTTTCTGAAGTCTGCCTGCTCATCATTTCTTAAGGAATAATAGTATTACATTACATTCATATACCATAACTTGTTCAGCCATTTCCCAATTGATGGACATCCCCTGAATTTCCAATTCTTTGCCACCACGAAAGAGCTGCTATAAATATTTTTATACATGTGGGTCCTTCTCCCTTTTTTGTGATCCCTTTGGGGTATAGACCTAGAAGTGGCATTGCTGGGTAAAAGGGTATGCACAGTTTGATAGCCATTTGGGCATAGTTCCAAATGGTGGGATCAGTTCACAACTCCACCAACAATGCATTTGTGTTCCAATTTTCTCATATCTTCTCCAACATTTAACATTTTCCTGTTTTGTTATGTTAGTGAATCTGTTAGGTGTGATGTTGTTCCTCAGAGTTATTTTAATTTGCATTTTTCTAGCCAATAGTGATTTAGAGCATTTTTTCATATGACTATAGACAGCTTAAATTCATGTATTTCTATAAATTTGACTCAGTTCTCTGCAGAAATGAGGCTTTATCAGAGACACTGATTGTAAATATTGTTTCCCAGCTTTCTGCTTCCTTTCTAATCTTGGTTACATTGGCTTTGTTTGTGCAAAAACTTTTCAATTTAAAGTAATCAAACCCATTTTATTTTTTAGGATCATCCCATCATATCCAACTCAACTCCAAGTCCTCTATCTACATATGCTCTTTCAAACTCTTTTAATAATGACCACATTCTTAAGAGTTATAGATAATGTTTTCCTATATAATAAGTAAACAGTTTGACCTTATTAAATCCCTTATGTTTGTCTTTTGTGTTCACCTTTTTACATTTCTCCTGATTCTTGTAGGTCAATTTTTATGTTTACTTCTGGTCTTTTTATGAAGGATTTATTTCAATAAATTTTGTTTCACTAAATTTCACTTTATTTCACTAAATACCTTTTTTTTCCTTTCAGGATTACACTCAGCTTTTTTGGTCAAGTTATTCTTTGTTACAAAACAGGCTACTTTATTCTTTAGAACACATGTTCCATGGTCTTTAGTTTTTTAATGTAGAATCTGCCAAATTCTGTGTTATCCTGACTGTAGCTCCACAGCATTTAAATTGCTTCTTCCTAGTTGCTTGTATTATTTTCTCCTTGACCTGTGAGTATCAAAACTTAGCTATAACGTTCCTGTTATTTTTCATCTTGGGATCTCTTTCAGGTGGTGATTGGTGGATTTTTTCAATTTCTATTTTACTACATTATACAATCCAACCATTTCACTTTACATATGAGGAAACCCAGGCCCATTGAATTTCATCAAATAATCCAGAGTAATGGTCTCCTCCTCCTCCTCCTCCTCTTCCTCTTCTTCTTCTTCTCTTCATACTTATTTCCTTTCCTCACTTGAGTATATCAGGAAAGGCTCCTAAAATAAGAAACTTTAACAGATATGGTAGAAATACTGGGGTTGGGATCAACAATATATGTATTTTCACATGCACAGTTATGGGAAACATAAATTAGGGTCTCTGGAATGGTATAATATAAGAATGACATAAAAATATTTTGAATAGTACTAGTGTGAAGAGAACTGGAAAAGGTAGATTGGGGTCAGATTATAGAAGGCCTTTAATGTCAAGTTAACTAGTTAATATTTTTTTCCAGGAGGAATGAGAAAGCATTAAACGTTTTGAAGTAGAGGAATGATATTAGTTTGTTGTTGTTGTTTAGCCATTTCAGTCATGTCTGACCTTCAAGATATCACTTGGGCTTTTCTTTTCAAAGATACCAGAGTGGTTCACCATTTCCGTCTCCAGCTTAATTTACAGATGATGAAAACAATGCAAACAGGGTTAAGTATACAGCTGTTAAGTGTCTGAGGCCAGATTTGAACTCAGGGAGATGAGTATTCCTGACTCCAGGGCCAGCACTCTATCCAGTGCACCACCTAGTTGCCCCATGATTTCAGAGATCTCTATATTTTAAGGATTACTTTGGCAGATGTGTCAAGATGGACTAGAAAGAGGAAATATGAGAGGCATGAAAACTGGACAGAAAACTAATGCAATCATCTGTTGAAGTAAGAGATGAGGTCATCAAATAATTTTGTGGCCTTGGAATAAGGAACAGAAATTCTCATATCCTGAATTTTCTGAATAACCATAGGCAGGACAGTATGGAAAGTGAAAACAACAACAACAACAAACAAATAACACTAACTGGAGTCAGAGAACCTAGGATAAAATCCCACTAATGATCCCAATACTTCCCCTGTGTATGTAGGATAAGTCTCTATCTTTTCCCCAAGTCATTTCACTTCCCTGAATCTCAGTTTCTTCATCTATAAAATGATATTGTAAGGCTATATGGTTCCTTCCTTTGTGGTTCCTTCCAGTTCAAGATCTATGATGATATGATATTATATAATAACTATGGGTCAGTACATTTAGTGTCTTTTCAAAAAAGTGAGGGTCAAATGGGCTGCAAGAATCAGAGAACTAACAATGGCTTTGAAGAAGAATCAAAACGCATAATAGAGATGCACTAGATGAAAACATTCCATTATCCAGCTAAGTTTGATTTGTAGACAGTCTCCACTGATGTGTCAGTATAATGATGATGCCCACTTCAGAGACCTTCCATCCTGTTGTTAGAAAGATGCCAACCATTCTAAGCATGGGACATGATTTGACTTACAACATATCCAGAACAGAAGCCTAAGAAGAATTTTACTGGGCTTTTCATGCCTGTATTATGAGGCAGGGACAAAAAGAGCAGCCTTTGAGTCAGGAAGACCTGGGTTAAAATCTTGCCTCTGACACATATTGGTCATGTGACTGGGCAAGACTCATAACTCTGTGTTATGAGAACAACATATCAGGACTCTAAGTTATCTAATACAGAGTTGGTGCCACTCTTCATTGATGGAGGGGGTTTCTTCACTGGTAATCCCTTACACCAATAAAATCACAGGCCCTGGCCAAATATACAAAAGTACCTGAAAGTAATAGATTAACCTTTAGTTGATGATAATGCTAAAGAGATATAATAATGGGAGCAGTGACAAATGTTCAGATCGAAGAAGCACAAGCCTAAAGATCAACACTGATCTGACACTTCACAAAGTACTTCTTCAGTCATTGCTCAAGGGGCAGCATTGCCTGTAATATCTTCATTTATTTGTGTGTGCTAAATAGTTATTCAGGAATGGGCCATTGAGTTGGATTGGGGTTAGGGATAATGGAGCAGGGTCTGAAGTTCAGTGTTCGAGTGAAAACAGTACAGAAGAGATAGTACAGTAGTGGGTGGGAATTAATTATCTTAGATCTAGCTAAAGGGGATTAAACAACACCAGCCAGAGTTCTGGATACAGGTTTAAAGCTTGACTTTAGGAGCAATGTCAGGGGGTGGGGACATTAATATTGACTGTGGTAAAAAGGTGAGTCACAAGTCAAATGATAGCTTTGTGACTGTAATCTTAGTGACTTGTTTCCTTCATAGTCACTCCCTTGTAATCTGTACCCCTGCACTATGTCTCAGTTCAACCCCTGATTGCCCTTAAAGTCACTCAAAATATTCTCTCTCCCTCCCTCTCTCTCTCTCTCTCATCCCACCCTCCAACTTTGTCTCTACCCTATTCTTCTTCTGATTTCCCCTCTCCACCCAGCACCCCACATCCATTCTCATTTTTAGTGAATTCAGTGGAAAGGACAATTGAGATGATATAAGGGATCAGGAAACATTGAGGTACTTAGCGGACTAAACATTCTTTCACAGTCTCAGGTATGTTTGTTTGATACCTAGACTCTATAGTGGCCCTGTCCACTGAACATACTGGAATGATATTTTTTATGAGGTAATGTGACAGGATAGAAAAATTCTCCAGTTTTCTGGGTCTAGGCTTTCTTATGAAAGGCTGTTTCTGTTCTACGTATTCTATCTCCCCTATTCTAGCACCCCCATTCCCTTTGCTACAATTTACTATGCCTAGTACCTTCTATACTGACAGATTTTTAGGTTGTCTCATTCATTGGTGCCTCTCTACCTTTGGCAACAGAAGTGAGAAACCCATCAGATGTCCCTGCTAGAGACCTTTCCCACCCTTATAAAACACCCTCATGTGAATCAGAATGCAGTAATGCTTCTATCAATCTAGAAGTTCTCAGAACCTGGTAAAACCTGAGCACTGGGTGAAGATACGGCTTCTCTCTGAATCATTGATTGCCTTCTTCCTCCTGTAGTAGCCTAAAGATCATCTCTTCCAAAACTTAGGCTCTTATTTATTTATTTTTATTTTTATCTTTTTTATAACTTGGGCTTTTTGACACTGATTGAATTATGGATATATCCTGCCCCTCCAGAGCTTTAGATGTATCCATATTTCACTACTGACTATTTTCTTGATTAATTCTTGTCCCTTTCTCACAGGTATGTCAAGTTATAAATATTCTTTTCATGAAGTAAAATTGCCAAATAAAGGCCTACTGCTTTAACATCTACTTACCAATCTGCTTTTCCCTGCTATGGACATCTCTAAGGCTCCCCAAAGCAGTTGCAATAAAACGACACTGATCCATCCTAGTGGGTTCAGCAGACTCTCAGTTCTTTAAGCCTGCCCTTCCTAATTTCCCAGGTTTTTATAAGCCCAGGATGACTGACATCCTCTAACTCTCCCATGTGATTCCTAATTTAATGATCCCTAGTAAGAATAACCCTTTTCTCTGTCTACAGAAGAAATTAATCGTCCTTTCTCATTCAATGTCTCTCCAACTATATAAAGCAAAGACAAACAACCCACATAATATAAAACTTTATCAAGACCAACAGAGTGATTTTAACTGAAGATTTAAAGAAAGAATAGTAGCAAGGATTTTAAGGTCAAATTTTGCATGCAACCTAGGTGATCAACTTTCTATCTATAACTAGCTTATCTTCCTTATTCATTTTTATTCCGGGTAATAAAGTAATCAGAGTATGCTCAGATATTTTTATTAGTTATAAAAATTACATATCTCTTATTAATTGATTACCTCTTTTCCCATGAGCATTTACTCCTCTCTCTCTCTCTCTCTCTCCCTCTCTCTCTCTCACGCACACACACACACCCTAATCTTAGACTTAAATAAATATCAAGGTTATTAGTTATAATATTTATTTAGAGTATAATAAAATATATATGTAAATAAATATTAACAATGTATCATCTGAAAGATTACAAACTCACCTTTAACCATCACTACAACTGATGACTTCCCCTCAGTTCTAGAAACACAGAACCAACCATTCATTTCTCTCAGAATGTCAATTTAAAGCTTCTGTTGTTTCTTCACAATACAAGAGTTTAACTTTTTTCTCTTAAGAATGTATTATCAGTCCTTTTCCTCTATCATCTCTTCAGCCGTCACTAATAAGTCTCTCCAGAATGACAGTTAACCTCTCCATCTCCTCATAGACTCATAGGAAAAAAGTTTGAACTGTCACTATCACAGATGTCATTGCCGCTTAAAGATATAGTAAGGTTATTTATAGTGTCTGTAGGAGATCTTATTAAAGCTGGTGTTACAGAACAAAAGTTTTTTAAATTTATTTGCAATAATAAGTTAAATTTGGAAGTTACCTTTAGAACATTGGATATTGCCATCTACCTAGAATGGTCTCTCTCCAAATTTATGCCTCTTGAAACTCCTAACTCCTTTCAAGACTCACTTTATCACACATCCTTCAAAAGACTTCTCATGTTTTACTCAGTTATTAGTGACTTCATTACTATGCATTGATTTTTTTATATATCCCTTATCTGCTTCTTTGTGAATATGATATGTTCCCTTTAGTAGAATATAAGATCCACGAAGGCAGAATGTATTTCATTTTAACATTTGTATCACCAGTTCCTGGTACATAGTAAGCACTTAATGAATGCTGGTTGCTTGATTGATAATTGAATCATCTGTGTTTTGAATCAGTGTGGAAATGCCCTTTCCTGATTGCTCACATTGCATCTCAGTCTTCATAGAAGATTCACCCAATATACTGGAAGTCTTGCATATAGTCTTTTAATATTACACGGATACCACGGCACCATTCACATTTGTTATCCTTTGTTCTTGCTATGTGATTGGCCCCCCTCCTTTTCAGGTGGGCTCTACTTTGCCTATAATTGGGCACTTGACAAGTTTTGGTTGAATGAATAAAGTCCTTTCACATGCAAAAATGCTCAGGTTTCCTTATTTTTGGTTTTAAAATATTAGAGTAAAATATCATTTTGCAATGTTTGAAGATGACTAGCAGGAAGTAGCCTTTTCCCTCTCTAAGTGTTCTTCCTTGTTTTTTTTTTTTTTCAAACAGGTGCAAGGGAATAGATGAAATATTTATCCATTTGTTCAACTAACATTTATTAAGAATATGGTGTGAAAAATAGATCTTCTTGGTTTCAGATGAATATAGGGAGCATTGAATAAGGATGATAAAGAGAACAGTGAAGAGGCAAAGGAATAGGAAGAGGCAGGAAAACAATGTAGAAGGAGCAACTAATATGGGAACCAAAAAGGATGACAATATTATGATATACCAATATAGTACGTAATATTGGGAGTAAATTAGAAGGACAAAAGGAGAGATAATGACACAGGGCATAATGAGTCCAGAATTTAGCTCAGAGATTTTGATTAGAAACTAGCAAGTATCTAAATTTAATATGAACTTTGCAAGACAGAATATTTTAGGGAATTTATTACAGATTCAAGGTACCAAGCTGCCAACTTATCAGAGAAGAGAAAGATCCCACTTCTTCTCCCACACACTTCACGTCATCACCTCCCTTCTTTGTACACTTAGATATTCCCCAAAGTGCCTCACTTTGGTCTTTCTTTCCCTAACACTCTCCTTAGGGCTCCTTTCACTTCTGCATTCCTCAGGCTATAAATCAGAGGGTTCAATGTAGGATTGAAGAAACTATAAAATAGGGAAAGGATTTTCTTCTGCTGCTCAGGATTGCTAGAATTGGGGATCATGTACATGACAATACCACTACCAAAGTAGAGCCCAACAACACAAAGGTGGGAGGAGCAGGTGGAGAATGCTTTTTTTCGTCCTTCCCCAGACTGGATCCTCAGGATAGCACAGATGATATGCATGTAGGAGACCAGAACCAAGCAAAAGGGACCCAGTAAAAATAAAACACTAGTGATTAAAACCATGACCTGGTTGACCCAGATGTTGGCACAAGCCAACCTGAGTATGGATAGAAGTTCACAGAAAAAGTGGTTGACTTCCAGATTCCCACAGAAGGGAACTGTCAGGATGAGAATCACATTGACCAGGGCCAAGAAGGCAGCACTTCCCCAGGGTGTGATAGCCAGTCCAGTACAAACTTTCCAGTTCATGATGACAGAATATCTGAGAGGGTGGCAGATTGCCACATACCGATCATAGCTCATTACCAGGAGGAGAAGACATTCTGTGAGAGCAAAAGTTAGAAAGAAAAAGGTTTGGGTCAAACATCCTGCAAAGGAGATTGGCTTGACTGGATCCAGGTTGTTTCCCAACAAGTGGGGGACTGTATTTGAGGCATAGGAAATGTCAACAATGGCCAAGTGTGATATGAAGAAATACATGGGAGTGTGTAGTTGAGAGTCCAAGCAGATGAGGCCCAAGATCACTGAATTCCCCAAAAGGGTAAGAGTATAGAGAAGAGAGAAAAGTCCAAAGAGAAATGTCTTCATCTTTGGTTCAAGAAAAAACCCCAGCAGAATGAATTCAGTCACTATTGTCTGATTGTCCTCCATATTCCTATTTGAGGGATAAAGAAATTGAAAAAGTCAAATGTTTGCCTGTCATATTGAAAAAAAAAAACATTTCAACTCAATTCAGTTGGATCTGTATAACATTGTTTTATGAGATAACATGTTTTTGCCTGTGAAATAAGTTTTAAATACTTTAAATGAGCCTCAATGTTATTAGTAATGTCTTAAAACTTGATTTTTGTTGCAAATATATATTATTGTTCTTTCCAAAATTAAATACTCAAAATGTTGCCTAGGACCTTAATTCATACTTTATATTTCAAGTATCTATGACAACCAAAAGCTTTCTAAACCTTAATAGAAAATTTCATGAGTTTTTGTGTCAAAAAATAAAAAAAAGAAAAATCATCCTTTGGACACTGCTCTGATGATCATTTTCTCTGAGCTAATGTAAACTAGTTATTCAGCAACAGTTACACAGTCATGAGGCCTGTGTTCTGTTGGCATCTGGAAAACCCAAGGCCACCACTATTCTGTAATGAAGCATTGAAGCAGGATATTAATAGGATATTCTGTTCTATTCTATTCTATTAATAAGATATGTGAACTTAAAGATCTACATAGCTACCAAATCAAATAAAAGGGAATATTAACTGTTATAAACACACTAAAACCAGGGTCTTTTATAATGAGAAAGGATGTCAGAGGACCATATTGAAAATGATGATCTGATTTGTTGTGGTCTACAATGTGCACAGATATGCATAACCTGTCAGAGTATGTCCATCTCCAGCACGTGAGCCACAAGACAGGTCCCGTTCTATAACACTGAGTCACACTAGGAGACTTAATCTTACCAAAGTATAGGTCAGACCATCTGTCTCTCT
>NW_020954636.1:1879879-1897629 GCF_900497805.2 Vombatus ursinus | reverse complement strand
CCATCTGTCTCTCTCTCTCTCTCTCTCTCTCTCTCTCTCTCTCTCTCTCTCTCCCCCATTTTCATTAGTTTATATTTTGCCATCTGAATCCAAGAAGAAAAAAAAATGCTAGCAGAAAGAGTAGGTTGCTGCACTATATCGTAACTTTACAAAATCATTTGTTAATTCACTCACCACTGACTAAACTCACCAGATACTAGGTTGAAACTTCCATAACATATTAATATCAAATCATGTCAAAGGAATCGGATTTCCTTTTGTGGTAGATAGGTTGGCTACAAAGAAAGAAAAAAAGTGCTTTGATTAATGTGGATTCTAGTAAAACATTTCATTCAGTCATAAGTTTAGCAACTGCTTCAATAAGTCATGTGGAAATGCCTAGAACCAGAAGCAATCAAGCAATTTCTATTGCTGAATAATTTTGTAAGAAGAAGGACCTTATACATCATTTATTACTTCTTTTTCCTTGACACTTTGAGTAAAGGTGCTATTGTTGATGTTTTTGATAAATGTTACTTTCCCACAAAAAAGGAATTCTGAATATACTGCTGATTCTTGCTTTGTTTTTGCTTTTTGAAGGATGTAGATAATGGCATTGAGAACATGATCATTGGCCTTACATATGATGCTGTGACTACAGGCTGCCAACATCAAGATCAGTGAGTGTTAAGTGACTTGTCCAGGGTCACACAGCTAGTAGGTATTATGTGTCTGAGGCTGGACTTGAACTCAGGTCCTCCTGAATCCGGGCCAGTCCTCTATCCACTGCACCACCTAGACGCCCCCATAGAGATCTTTAAAAAATATACAATAATATGTCTTGAAAGACTTAACTATAAGCCTGCCTAAAGAAATGAAGTGGCTAGATCAGATGACCTTGACCCTTCCAACTTCAATTTTCATATAGAAGATGTCTATAAAGGGAAATTATACAAATTAACAAGGGGAATTTTTTTTAATTTAGTCAAACTGATTAAAGAAACATTTATTAAGTGTCTTATATATCAGGTACTCATGCAAGGGTAAAAAATAACATCATCTCTGTTCTTAAAGAGATTATGCTCAAATAAAGGATAAATAGTATACATGGATAATTGTAAAACAAGGTAGCCTGGGATAGGAGCAAAGGAGAGATCCAGAAAAAAATGCCCTAAAAACTTATTTAAGTAACCTGTTCAAATGTAATGATTATGTTTGTGAATTACCAGCAAAAGGAAAGAGTGCTGAGAATAGATAGGTTTAAGAACATAGCCTTGGTTTACATGGAGGAGGGTAGAAGGGCAATGAACCAGTGAAGGAACAGAGCAAAATTAGTCAGAGTAGAAGGTGGAAGGACAATTGTTCAGTGAAGGAATCAAACAAAATTGTTCAGTCAACTACAAGAAGAAAGCAGAGAACAATCAGAGGAAGAGAAAATATCTAGAAGGTAGAGTAGTCAATGGTGTCAAAAGTACAGAATCATCAGGGAGATGAGACTTGATCAAAGGTCAGTAAGTTCAGTAAATCTTGGTCAAGGTGACCTTAGGGAGATCCATTTTAGTAGAATGATAGGGGCAACATTGCCCCAGATTGCAAGTGGTTGAGGAGTAGGTGGGTTGTGAAGAAGGGGAGGCAATCAGATAGACTATCCTTTCCAGAAATTTAGCACTGAAGTGGAGAAGAGATCCAGGGCATAGCTTGAGGGGATAGTAAAGTCAAGGGAGGGCATTTTGTTTGTTTTAGGATAGGGCACACCTGAGCATGTTTTTAGGTAGTGGGCAAGGAGGCAATAGAATAGAATGAATGTGAAAGAAGAGGAATGAACTCAATGGCCTAATATCCTAGCTTAATATAATAGCCTTGTAAATGATCTCCCTTCTGCTACCCCATTCATTAAACTGTTATAAATAATCTTCCTATCATGTTATTTTACCTCTCTATTCAAAAGCTTCCATTGACTACCTGTCACTGTCAACACAAAATATAAATTCCTTAACCTTGCTTTTAAACCCCACCATAATACATTTCCAACTAATCTTTTTAGTTTCATTTTATCTTATTTTCTTTCCTATGTTTGAGCTAATAGTAATTTGCTGTTCCCTGAATTTGTCCTAAACTCTACCTCTGGGCATTAACATAGGCCACCCTTCCATACCTGAAATGCACTATTTCTTTATCTATTAAAACACCTCTACTCTTTCAAAGCTCAGCTCAAGAACCATCACTTCCAAGAAACCATCCCTGATTCCTCTATCTTTCCTTTTCCTTAAATTTCCTTACAGAACTTATTCTAGATTTGTCCCCTGCCTCTTTCATACTTTACCCTCTCCCTTGTAACTTGTACACTTAACATGAGTGTTTGTCAGGCACCCCCCCCCTCCACTTCCACCCAGTGAACTTAAGGCTCATAAAGAGCAGGGACTATGTTATTTTTAAATCTTTGCATCTCCAAAGGTTAGGACAATACCCTGTACAGAGCAGACATTTAACAGTGTTTAATGAGTTAAATTTATAAAGCAAGATCCTGTAGAAGATGGGAAGGGATGGAATTAAAAGTAAAAATGGTAGGACCAACTTTGGTATATTATTTTCATCAGTGTTTCAAATGGGGTGAAAAAGGTAATGTTAGGAAATTTAAAAAAGGGAAATGTAATTAATTTAATGCAAGTGACTACATGAGTAGTACTGCCACTAGCAAAACAGGTAGACAATCATTAAATTAAGATGGCAAATCTTTACAGAGTACCATGACTCTTTTATTAGCGACATTAAAAATTTTCCTTTTTTTGAAGGGGGGGGTTGATGCTTTTTTTTCTTTAGATTCTCCATATCCTAGAATTAGAGACTCTGGGAATTGTGAGTCATCTTAGGGACCATCTAAATCAATCAATGCCAGAATAATTATTCCCATTATATTCCCAATAATTAGTCATCCAGACTATCCTGAAAGTGCTTCAGTGAAGAGAAATTCACTTTCATCCAAGACATCCCAATTCTACCTTTGATAGCAAAAAATGCAATGGCCACTTACTCCTTTGTTTTCTGGCTTTCACAATTAATTTTCACCATTGTTTATATCTACTTCATCTTACATTCAATATATCCACATCCATCTAAATTCTTTTGAGATTGTGATAATTAAAACATTAATAGTCATAGTGTTCAATGGATAAAGAAAGGGGCAATGTGGGAATAAAATTTAAAGCATAATAACAAGGTTGTTTAGAGGAGAATGGTGAATCCTGGTGGCTTGAAGTAGTCATGAGCTCTACATCCTAACTTGTATAGATCTCAAAAAGAGTAAACATATTTATTTAAATGTGATAATCTAACTACCCCTTGAAGGGTCAATGAATTCATGTGAATACCTGACTCTAAGTCCTTCTTCATGATTTACACAGTCTGGACACTCATGCTTAATTTTCCAACTCACCTTAAAATCTTGCTCTAATCCATGCCTGGTAATTTGAGCTAGATGGAAGTTACATCAGTAAAAAGCCATTTTTAAGCAGATGGTACAAATAATGCTCATTTTTAGGTTGAGGAAAATCTTCAATCGACAGCAGAAGTCAGTGCATTTGTAGAAAACTTTACTTGAGAGTTAAATTGAGGATTGGAACCTGTGCATAGCTGATCTGTATCATGACATCCTCTTCCCCTTTTCTGCATGTCTCCATAACCTCTTCCCATCTAGCATCTCTTTTCATTTCACCAAAATGAAAATCTGTGAAAATTTTCCTGTGGCTAAGCAGAAAAAGCCATTCTCAATTACAACATTCTCAAATCTCCTGCTAAATTCACTTATGACAACCTGCTCCAGAGGACAGAACAAGGGATAATGGGTGGACATTACAAGAAATATTTGCCCCGATCTGTTACTTAATCAGCAAACATTTATTAAGCACCTCCTATGTGTCAGGAACTATTAATATAATAAATAAAATCATCCCTACCCTAAAGAAGCTTCCATTCTATCAATATCAGAAGTGATGAGGCAGAGGCTGTATTATCATCTAAGGAACCTGGATAAGGGAATTCTGCATTGGAAAGAGGTTGAATGAGATCATTTCCAAGGTGCTTTGTATATATGAGATGCTTTGATTCTAAGTCAGGAGAGAAAAACTTCCCTGTTCTTACTTGCATTCTACCTCAGCTATCTTGTAAGATGGTGTTGTTAGAGATAACAGGCATGAGCAATATCTCATATATTGAATATACAGGCTAATAAATTTGGTAGAGCCAAGATCATGGAGTGATAAACTCATCTTTCTTTTTTTTAATTTTTAAATAGGTTATCAAGCAAATCTCACCTCATCCAGCCTGATCTAAACTGAAATTTCTCAATCCACAAGAGTTACTGCTCACCAACTACTCAGCATCATGTTAAGTGCTGTGGTGGATACAAGAAAAATATGACTGCCATCAAAGAATTTATAATGTGATTCATTTGACAAGACTATCATACAAGAAATTAAATTTCTGGGATGCTACTGGGTTCAAATCTTTGGTTTTTAATTAACTGTGTGAGTGTGACTCTGGGCAAATGGCTTCATTTCTACGGATCTCAGTTCCCTCACCTATAATAAGAGGGATTAAACTAGATGGCCTCAAGAGTCCCTTCTAGCTTAAAGCCCATGATCCTATGTCTAAATAACTCAGGAAAAGCAGATTCACAATTCCATCTGTAATGTACTGCCATGTAACAATCTTAAACTACAGGAAATTATCTTAAGCCAAAATCTCTAATGCTTCAGTCTATGGTCAGGAATTATGTAAAGATCATTGATCAAATAATGCAAGCAAGGCAACCTAAGATAGATCTTTCCTCACCATTAAAAAATAACCAAATGTTAAACATAAAGAAATAAACTTTTTCTGTATCTCATTTGTCAAATTTTTAGAATAGATTTTACTTGGACCATCCGGCTAATGTTCTATTCTATTCAAGACAATAAATTCAGCCTCAATGAAGAATAATCACTTCTCTCCATAAAGAAATATGATATTGCTTACAAACAGGATATCCAACTAGTTTTGGAGAGAACTCACTGTTCTGGACAAGTAGGCAACTTGGATGTCTTTATGTAAATATTGTACCCAGTACCAGAAGAACAATCAGTGAAGTGAGTAATGTGTAATTGTTAAGTCTGAATCCCTCTGCAGAAGCTGCTGCAGAAGCCCCCAAACCCATTTCTAATAATTCTGGAGGTAGGACCCTAGGATTTCCACTGTGATATCCATAAGTAAGGGTTTTATTCTCAGATCAACTCAATCTAATCCTGTCCCTAGGCACTCACAATTTTAAGTGCACTTGAAAAGATCATGGGACATCACACTCACCAACCATAACACTGAAGGAAAAACAAAGACTGTTTTGACCTGTTTCTATGTCTCAAGTCCCTGGGGAGATATGTTCAGGAGGGGAAAAATGAGGAGGAAATATCTTCACACCCAGTAGGATTGATACATAGGAAACAAAGGCAGCAAGTTATATACCCAGGGACCAAATCACAAATACAGTCCCTGGATATTTAGATTTGTTATAATTCCACAAATTCCAATATCATTTTAGCCTCCAAACTCTCTCCCTCCCCTTTCCTATCACTTTCATCATTGGTCTATAGGTTAGATAGGAGCTGGAGGAAAGCTAAATTTATTTATCATTCTCCTCTTCCTTATGTGAGGGAAATGAATTTGAATCTACAGTGGAGAACTCATAGAAGAGCCAATCTATATTACTAATCTATACCACACACACACACACACACACATACACACACACATACATATACACATACATACAGTCTATATTACAGTCTACATAGTCTACATAATACATATAAAATATGTATTACTCTCAAGCAATAGATACAAGCTACTCTACTTGGCATATTTTTGCCCATACCTACTAGCAACTCTTTATCTTTTTTTGAAATCAGTTCTTGGAGTCAGAAAGAACTTAGGTCAAATCATGCTTTAGACATTTACTAGTTGTGTGACCCTTGGCAAGTACTTAACTTTTCTAATCTGTAAAATGGGGATATTAATAGCATGTGCCTCAAAGAATTATTAGAAGGATCAAGAGATTTTATATTAAAATCAAAAGCAAAACACTCTCATTTGTAAAAGCACAGTAATGTCAAAGGAATACAACAGTAAACCTTCCCAACACCTGCAGTTCTTGCAAGATATCTGGTATCCTCCTAAACAAAAGATACAGAAAACTGAATTAAGTTTGATCTGGTTTGGCAAGGCTTTGATGCTGCCTCCAAATTTCATATAAAAAAACTAGAAATCTTGTCTATCACAATAGGAACAGTGAATCTTCAGGATGCAGACAGTGTGGTTGTTTGACTAGGAAGTTGGATCAACCTACAAAATTTGACTTTTTAAGGTGTTCTGTTTGGTCTGCCCAGGCTCTGGAATACCATGGGCTTTATGGAGTCTGAAAGCCAGGTAACACCTGGCTTTGTAGGAGCAATGATCTTTTACAGAACTACCCCAATGTCAAATGTCAATAGGAGGAAAGCATCAAAACCACAGGCATTTCTTCTTTAGAAAATTGTCTGTTGATATCCTTTGACTACTCCCAACTATTAGAGTAGTTTAAAGCTCAGTGTTATGAAAGGGTGAATTCTCTATAGATTTTGTATGTGAAACTTTTATCTGAGACGTTTGATATAAATAGTTTCCAAATCAATACTTTCTTATTCTAGGTACATTGATTTTGTCCATGCTTTTAAATTTTGCATAGTCAAAATTGTCTATTACCCTTTTAAAATCTTTTCCATCCCTTCTTTAGTTATGAATTTCCATCTAACCATAGTTGTAAAAATTATGACCTCCTATTCTTTAATATTTTCTATATGTTTTATTTTGGATCATTTTCCATTTGGAATTTAATGTGGTATGTGGCATAAAATGTTGGGCTAAAATTATTTTATCTTAATACTTTTTTGTTTGTTTGTTTTCCCAGGAGTTCTTGTCTAATAAAGTCCTTCTTCCAATAGACTATGTTTAAGGATATATTGGATCTTTTCATTCTATGTCTTGTTTATGTAGTCTAATGTGCTGATTGAATTTTCTATTTTCTGACTAGCCCCAAACATAGTTATCATTATTATATTATCAAATTATGATATGATTTAAAATATCATATACTAGAACCAATTTATTCCTGTATTCATTATTTCCTATTAAATTCCTAAACTTTGTCTCCTCCATTTGCTTGTTATTATTAGTCATGTAAAATATCACCTTATCCTTTTGATTGGCAGAATACTAATATTGTGTATTAATTTTTTGATTGTAGTTAAGTCATTTTTCAGTCATGTCTGACTCTTTGTGACCCCATTTGTGGTTTTCTTGACAAAGATACTGGAGTGGTTTGCTATGTCCTTCTCCAGTTCATTTTCCAGAAGAGGAAACTGAGGCAAACAGAGTTAGAGGACTTGCCCAGGGTGACAAAGCTAGCAAATGTCTAAGGTCAGATTTGAAATCATGGATTACATGGAGTTTCTCTGATAAAGACTTCATTTCTCAAACATATAAAAAACTAAGTCAAATTTATAGAAATGAGAACCATTCCTCAATTGATAAATTGTAAAAGGATATGAACAGGCAGTTTTCAGACAAAGTAATCAAAGTTATCTACAGTCATATTAAAAAAATGTTCTAAATAATTATTAATGAGAGAAATGCAAATTAATATAACTCTGAGCTATACCTCACACCTGTCAGATTGGCTAACATGACAGAAAAGTAAAATGATAACTGTTGGAGGGGATGTGGAAAAATTAAAACAGTAATGTACTATTGGCAAAGTTGTATACTGATTCAAACCATTCTGGAGAACCATTTGGAACCATGCCCAAAGGGCTATAAAATCATGCATATCATTTGACCAAGCAATGCCACTACTATGTCTATATCACAAAGAGACAAAAATGAAAAGGAAAAGAATCTATGTGTACAAGAAATATTTATAGCTGCTCTTTTAGTGGTGCCAAAGAATTGGAAATTGAGGAGATGTCTATCAATTAGGGAATGGCTGGATAAATTGTCATATATCATTGTGATGGAATATTACTGTGCTTTAAGAAATGATGAGCAGGATACTCTCAGAAAAACCTAGAAAGAATTATGTGAATTGATGCAAAGTGAAATGAGCAGAACCAGGAGAACATTGTACACTGTAACAGTGATATTGTATAGTGATCCACTATGAATAACTTAGCTATTCTCAGCAATGTAATGATCCAAAGCAATTCTGTAGGACTTATGACAAAAGTGTTGTCCATCTCCAGAGAGAGAACTGATAAAGCCTGAATGCAGATCAAAGATACTTTTTCTTTATTTTTTTATCTGTTTTCTTTCATACAATGACTTACATGGAAATGTGTTTTGCATGGCTATGTATGTATAACCTATGTCAAATTGCTTGGCTTCTCAATGATGGTAGGGTGAGGTGGGAGGGAAAGAATTCGGGAACTCAAAATTTGAAAAAAAAAAGAATGTCAAAATTGTTTTTACATGTAATTGGAAAAAAAATAAAATGCTAAGTAAGAAAAAATAAATATGAATTCTTTGTAGGAAAGGATTGTGTTTGTTTTTCTTTGTATTCCTCAGTGCCTGACACAGTATGAACACTTAATCAATGCTTATTGACTGATTATCTATCTATACATTGCAATACTATTGGGAGTCTCTTTCTCTTGTGAACTTTCCGAAAAGGTCCTCTGCAGCAGGGATCCCTTTCCAAAGAGTTATGTGTGTGTAGTTAAATGGTCATTCACATGGTCATATAAATGGATACCAGTTATATATGATATATTATAAATCTCCAAGGCAAACCACAGGAAGGATAGGTTCCTTTTTAGTTAACTCATAGAATTATAATACCCAAAGACTCCAAGACATAAAGTAGAAGCAAGAGAAACTACATCGCTCCCTCAACAGTTTAAAAAGATGGAAAGCCCAAGATTGAGTAGGAAACAAAAAGATGACTTCTCAGAAAAAGAAAAGCCTTAAACACAAAGGCACAGCACTTAGGTTATTGACACTGTCTCACCCCACAGACATCACTTGAACATTTTTGCTTTGTTCATATGTAGGTTATTAGTATTGATATACTTACAGTTTCTCCTTGTAGAAGTCAAAACCAGTAAACAAAGGGGCCATCTTAGAGACAAGGATCTATATCCCATAACACAGCACAGGAAACACAGGCTATCTTAGCACATAGCTAGACAAGATGTGGTAGTTGCAAGTAACATCCTTCTATTCCTTCCTGTGGGGTGCTAATCCTTTTTTTGTCTATTTTAATATGCTTTTAAAGTTTGGTAACTTTTCCTATAAATAATGCTTTAATTGCATTCCATATATATTTTATATATTATCTTTCTGTCATCATTCTCTTCAATGTAATTATTCATTTTTTCAAACTTGTTTGTAGAAGAGAGATTGTGCATCATACTGATCATTATTTCTTAGACATATGGTTCCCTCCTGGCTTTAGTCCATGTGATTCTCATACTGATGCTGCCCTTCGGGGGGCCTTGGGAAGTCCATCACTTTTGTGAAATACTATGTTTAAGTTTGCCTGTGCTAATGTGTCTCTCAACCAAATTGTGCTCTTAGTTGGGACCTGTGCTTGATTCTCATCTCCTACAATAATATTCTCCATGACATTCTGGGGATCCAGACTCTTTTTATGGCAGTGTCATCATCATGTATCTGACACCAAACTTGAGGAAAGGCAGAAAGTCCTTTCTCTCTTTTATAGTGTATACAACCCTATGCTGAACTCCATGACCTAAAGCTTGAGGAATGCAGGGGTAAAGAGCACCCTGAGGAGAGTGTTCAGGAATGAAAGAGCATTGTAATGGACTGCAGAGAGCATGGTCAAGAAGGTGTATGGGGCTTTGCTTTTCATAATGAGAGCTTATTCAGGTGTCCTGAAGCTCTAATTAATGCCCTAAACTTCCACTTCTTGGAATTTTGACATTGAGCCTAGAGATTGGCCAATATCTGACCTAGATGTCGGATTCAGGGTAGACTGATGAGGCTCTCTGACTTTCTCCTCTAAATATAAGTACTGATTAGGAATAAGGTGTGATTGTCTCTTTCCTTCTTCTTTTCTATAATTTTCTCTCTCCTTATTTCTCTGCTCTTCCATTTTCTTACCCCATTTCACTCTGTTCTTTAGCATCCTCATTTACTCCTCCCCCAAACCATTTCAAAATTCCCCAAGTAATCCATATTTCATTTCAATTTGTTCTCTTGTCTCTCCATTCTCCTTATAGGTCAATATTTCTTCCTGTTAGGTATCCTAATAACATTTTCTCTAAGTAATCTTTTCTCTTCCCTCCTTCTCCCCTTTGCATTAAAACTTGTGATTTTGAAACATATTCTTTTCCTATTTGAAAAATTAACAAAATAAATTATTCAAGAAATGTATGTGTATGTGTTTGTAAATACTGTGTGTAAATTTCTCATTTACAGGGTCCTTTAAGACAACCTCTTCTATGTCAAGGTGTCTTTCATTCATTCATCAGTTTATTCATTTAGCAATAATCTATTAATTCTATTTCTATGTCTACAGCACTGGTTTCTAAGCTGGCTCTTGTCAATTGACCTAAACCTCTAAAAGTCCAAGGTTAATTTCTAAAATTATACCATTCTTGTTTAAATAGAAACAGCAAAACTACATGTAAATTTTTATTCTTGTTAACTCAAAAATTTATATATTTAAACTATTGCCTTGTATGTTAAAACATCAAAGGATAATGGGTAGGGAAAAGGAGGTCAGGGTATAAGAGAGATGTTTAGAGTATCAGAGAAGATAGGTAATCTGATTCAATTCCATGAAAAATTATTTAGAACCTATATTTGTACAAAGTGTTGTAGCACATGCTGGTGATATGGAATAAACCCTCAAGGGATTGTATCCCTAATGTGAATCATATGACAGACTCAGAAGATATCATGTAGGTGTTATCCTGTCTTGGCTCCATAATACTCCATAATTAAAGAATGGTAGATCTAAGCCATAAAGGATAAGAATCCTACCAAAGATGGGTGCCAATGTCATCCATTCCCATACAAACAAGTAGATTTAATGCATAGTGCTCATCAATGTCACAGTGGTTCTTTGTCATGTTTTGGATGCATGTCCAGTAAGACAACATATGTCCCAATTGTTATGTCTGCTGGGCCACCTTCAGAGAGTAACCCAAAACCATGGTTCACTTCTTTCTTTCATGGCCATTAAAATTTTTCTAAAACCTACTGATGATCTTACATTCCATGAAGCATGGGATGTTGAGTTTTCAGATCTAATATCTTTGAAAGTATCAGTGCTATCATGTAAGCAATACTATCAAATGTCATAAAATATCAAAGGATGAAAGGATTAGAATAAATCTACAATAGTGAATTGATATTTTCTAAGGTTTCTGAACTACAGAGACTCATCTTTCCACTTTCCCCAAATTTCCCGATCATTCATGTATTCCTACATAATATATGGTTACCACAAATTGCCAAGTATAGATAGCAGGCTAGTTCTTGCAACATCACAAAAAGCAATGGTGTTAGTATTTCAGTGGATTTCCTCTAAAAGTCTCATTTCTATGTGTTCTTTATGCAAAGTCCTTTCAGCCTCTGTGGGTGAAAATGACAGATTTTGTTGTAGTTTTCAACATTACATCTCATTTATTTTCTTGGAAATTTTCTACAATTAGGTGCTAAATCAACATTTGTTCCATGAAACTCAAGGAGAAGGATTCTACTACATAAAAGTTTTACATTTCCAAACTGCAAGATGTTTCAACATTCACCTGATTGGCCTTTATTTCTCCATTCTGCACTGCAAGTAAGTCCAACAAACAATCATTTTCTTTAACTCCCCCTTTAAAGCAGGATTTGGTTGCTTCCCAAATCGATCCAATAAATGCAGCAGGCCTTTCATTTCACTTAAACTGATAGGTCTCAAAATAAAATTTGCACTTATCCTCTGGATTTCCTCATTGACTTGTGCCAGGGATATTAACTGGTTTCTATTGCCCTATCTCCTGAGTAAACTGTAAATAAATAGGAGAGGGAATCACTAAACTCCCTCCTAAAGACTTATTTTTATATGTTGTTTTTGGTCCATCTCATCACTCTTGGGGAACATCAAATAACACTTCTTAAACATTTTGACACATCTTCAAAAATTTCAATCTTTTGGAACAGCGCCATGTCAAGGGGAAGAGCACTGGACTGAAAGTCTGGAATACCCAGATTTGAATATGGAACTTTGCATTCCAATTCTGCTATGCCATTTGCCCCTGACATTTAAAACACTATGATATATTCTTTGAAAGGATACAAGGCTTACTTTCTAAGAAAGTGATCCCAAATGAAAATAACTACAACTGAAACTACCATCCAAACACAAAACTGAAAAATAAACCACTTAAAGAAACATCCCTTCTATATAGCAGGGCTGTTTTGTGTCCATTCAAATGCCTTGAATCCCAATAACCTTATTCTGGGATTATAGGTCCAGCCTACTGAGGGAAAGTATGAAGTACAGGGGTGGGTAGAGAGGGTCTGGTCCCTCATGGCAAACAAAATTAGAGTAGACTGAGTACACTTATTCCTCATCCAGAAGAAGCTAAGGAACAATTTGAAGGTTCCCAGATGAAATGATGTTCATTCTAAAACACCTTTCCTTAAGGTGTTCCATCATTTCTGCATTCCTCAAGTTCTAGGAATTTCCCTACCCTTGTTGAGTGATTTCCAGCATAGGCTTGAGATGGCTACAAAATAGTTAAATAGGAGAAATATAACTTCAGAATTCTAAGATTTATATAAGATCTAGGTACTTTGGAAAGAAAGAAAATATGTGAGTTGGTGGATGGGAGTGGGGGGAGCGAAAAGCTTGCAGATTCCTTGAACCAGGGTTGTGCTGGGGCTGCTTTGATACATGAAGGGTATTTGGAAATTCTGATTGACTGGGTGTACAAGAACTATTGTTGGCAAAGTTGTAAACATCAGAGTAAACAATGTCCCTACTTTTCAAATGAACCAAAGATACTTCCAAAACTCCTTTGATTCACAGATGCCTCTATGCAGTACCTCACATTGATCTATCCTTCCCTAGTGCTCTCCTCAGAGCACCCTTCACCTCTGAATTCCTCAGGCTGTAGATCAAGGGGTTCAGTGTAGGATTGAAAAGGCTATAAAACAGAGAGAGTATTTTCTGCTGTTCTTCAGGATGACTACTGTTAGGGGTCATGTACATAACAATGGCACTGCCAAAGAAGAGCCCAACCACACAGAGGTGGGAAGAACAGGTGGAAAAGGCTTTCTTTCTCCCCTCCCCAGACTGAATATGCAAGATGGCATGGACAATGTGCATATAGGAGACCAGGACCAAGAGGAGAGGCCCAACTAAAATAAATACAGAAGCAATAAAGACCACAAGTTGGTTTAACCTGGTGTCTGCACAGGCAAGCTTGAGAACAGACAAGAGTTCACAGAAGAAATGATTGACTTCTTGGGTCCCACAAAAGGGCAGCCTCAGGAGGAGAAGCACATGGACAAGGGCCAGCAAAGAGCCAAATAACCAGGAAATAGTGGCTAAGGTGGTGCACAATCTCCAGCTCATGATGACAGTGTATCTGAGAGGGTGACATATTGCTACATACCGATCATAGGACATCACCACCAAGATAAGACATTCTGTGTGGGCAAAAGCCATGTATAAAAAGGTCTGGGTTATACATGGACCAAATGAGATGGCCCTATTTTTGTTAAGAAAATTTGCCAGCATCTTTGGGACATTGTTGGAAGCATAGGAGATGTCAACAATGGCCAAATGTGAGAGGAAGAGGTACATAGGAGTGTGAAGTCGGAAGTCCAAACAGATGAGGCCTAATATCACTGCATTTCCCAGAAGGGTGAGAATATAAAGCAGAGAGAAAACAATAAAAAGGAATAGCTGTATCCCAGGGCCAATAGGAAATCCTAGCAGAATGAATTCTGTGATCAGTGTTTTATTGTTCTCCATGCCTTTATGACAGAAATTATCCACAAATAATGCAGTAAAAAGAGAGCTGAGGAATAAATGAAAATAGATATCAATTATTGAATAAAACCTAAATTTGATTCAAAGTTCAAATGCCATTCTATATGTTAGCTGTATTTTTAAGAATTTGTTTCATTATATTTCTGGTAAGGTATCTCCACCCATTGCAGTGCCCCATATCTCTTTTGTGAACATTTTAACACCAATTTGCTCTCTCTGTTGGATCACTCACTCCAAACTACCTTACACTGGCAATTCTAGGTTCCCGAGAAAAGATGAACACCTCAGAGTTATATTTATTTGGGGAATAGTGTTGAAAGAGAATATATTCCCCTACTCACCACTTAAAAGGTCAGCTAATGGACAACAGATAGCAGGAGAAGCAGGATGACAACCAGCAGACTCTTTAATCATCTAGGCATGAGGTGATGAAGGGCTGCATCTGAGTGTTTGCAGTGTCAGGGGGGGAAATTGGGCTTATGGGAGACAAATTGCTAAATTTTTCCCTCAAAGGTCACTGTTGACCACTCTGTTAGTCTTCATATACTTTCTTTCCTTGGATCCTGGGAAACTATACTTTCCTCATTCTCCTCATACCTCTTTAACTGAAGATTCTCCATTTCTTTCACTGGCTTCTCTTTCTCCATTAACATAGACATTCCCAAGGTTCTCTATGCATTCCTCTTATGTCTTTCAATTAAATTCAATCCATTGAGAATGTATTAAATATGGGCAAAGCATTGTGCTAAGTTCTAGGGAATTTGAAGGCAAAATGAAAACAAATTGTTCCTTCAAGGAGTTTGTTGAGGAGATATACCACACAAAGAGATACTATATATATATATATATATAATATATATATACACACACACACACATACATATTATATATATACACACATACATATTATATATATATATACACACACATACATATTATATATACACACATACAAGTTACATATGTATATAATATGTATGTATATATGTGTGTATATATACATATATACATATATGTATATATGTATACATATATGCATATATATACATACACATATACATATACATGCATACATACATATATGTGTGTGTGTATATATATACTGGAAAAGGGCAAAAACACTAACATCCAGGAGTGTCAAGTGAGGTTACCTATCAGAAGGAACACATGAGCTGAAACCTGAAAATAGTTAGAGTATAGGTAGAGATCAAGAAAGTGTCTTTTCCAGGAATAAGAGATAGTCAATTCAAGTGCATTGAGCTAGGAGAACATGGAAGCAAGCCAGTTTTCCTGCTACAGAGTGCACTGGTTTGCAGAGTACATGAGGGGGAGTAAGATATAATTATAGCCTACCTGAAAAGGCAGGCTAGGCCTAGATTTCAAATGACTTTAAATGCTAAGATCCTCTCTATATGTACAAGGTGCCTTAAAGATCTCATCTACTCTCATTGCTTCAATTATCAACTTGATGCAAATGATCTCTAAATCTTCATTTCCAATTTGTACCTACATCACAAACTCCAGGCTCCCAATCTCATTTGTCTACTGGACATCTCTGTTGAGATAACACACTAGCACAGAAAGTTCATAATGTCTTACACTGTACCCATCTTCTTTCCACCAAAACTTATTCCTCCTCTTTATTTTTTTTCAGCACTTTGCTGGTGCTGAAGCAGGGAATCTCTTGTTTTGCCCATGCCTGAATATGGGTCACAGTTCTAAGGGGCGGTCCTGGGGCGAAGAGGAGCGCTGGCGTGGTGGAGCTTGTTGCAGCAGTGGAGAGGAAACACCTCACCCCTTATCATACCACCTTGGAAGAACTGACACTTTTCAGGTCCCTAGAAGTATCTCTGAAAACAGCTGTATAAACCCCCAAAGCTGGGGACAGTACATTCTCCACATTGGAAACAGACTCTTACCTTAACAAAGAGTTTAAAACTCAAGTAATTGGCCGGGATCATGAGTAAGCAGCTCAAAAAGAATCAGACTATATTATCTTACTTTGGTGACAAAGAAGATCAAAACATACAACCAGAAGAAGACAACAAAGCCAAAGCTCCTACATCCAAAGCTTCCAAGAAAAATATGAATCAGTCCCAGGCTTTGGAAGAGCTCAAAAGGGATTTTGAGAAGCAAGTAAGAGAAGCAGAGGAAAAACTGAGAGTGATGCAAGAAAATCATGAAAAACAAGTCAACAGCTTGCTAAAGGAGACCCAAAAAATACTGAAGAAAATAACACCTTAAAAAATAGCCTAACCCAAATGGCAAAAGAGGTCCAAAAAGCCAATGAGGAGAGGAATGCTCTAAAAAGCAAAATTGACCAAATGGAAAAGGAAGTCCAAAAGATTACTGAAGAAAATAATTCCTTAAAAATTAGAATAGAGCAATTGGAAGCTGGTGACTTTATGAGAAATCAAGACACTGTAAAACAAATCCAAAAGAATGAAAAATTAGAAAACAATGTGAAATATCTCAATGGAAAAACAACTGACCTGGAAAATAGATCCAGGAGAGAGAATTTAAAAATTATTGGACTATCTGAAAGCCATGATCAAAAGAAGAGCCTAGACATCATCTTTCAAGAAATGATCAAGGAAAACTGCCCTGATATTTTAGAACCAAAGGGCAAAATAGAAATTGAAAGAATCCACTGATCTCCTCCTGAAAAAGATCCCCAAAGGAAAACTCCTAGGAATATTGTAGCCAAATTCCAGAGTTCCCAGGTCAAGGAGAAAATATTACAAGCAGCCAGAAAGAAACAATTCAAATATTGTGGAAACACAATCAGGATAACACAATATGTAGCAGCTTCTACATTAAGGGACTACAGGGCATGGGATATAATATTCCAGAGGGCAAAGGAGATAGGATTACAACAAAGAATCACCTACCTGGCAAAACTGAGTACCATCCTGTGGGGGGAAAAATGGTCATTCAGTGAAATAGAGGACTTTTAAGCATTCTTTATGAAAAGACCAGAGCTGAATAGAAAATTTGACTTTCAAATACAAGACTCAAGTAGAACATGAAGAGGTAAACAGGAAAGAGAAATTATAAGAGACTTACTAAGTGTCTTTTATGGCAGTTCTTCCCAACTCAGCTACCTATTACTTACTAAACGGAAGTCACTTCTTCTCTCTGGGTCTCAGTCTCTCATAAAATAAGTGGGATGAACTAGTTTATCTGACTCAAATTGTACTTAGACTCATAGCCAGGAAGATAATTTGCAGAATCTGCCATTATTAACTAAGAAATAGAGGAGATAAAATACCTTCTAGCTAGTAAGTTACAGGTCTAAGATTCAAGCCCAAGATCTTCTGAGCCCAAATTTAGCACTTACCCACCTATATCAGATCTAAAGAAGCGTTCATACTTTTTTCCTTGATTATTGTCTTATAGAGGTTACTTTTGCAATATGAAAGAAGTAAACAGTCATTACTAGAAGCAACTCAGGAATGATAATCTACTGGGATAGGAGGATTCACTCCTTCACTCTGAGGTTGGGTTGTTAGCAAGATAACAGAACCAAAGGCCCTCATCTGATCTTTTATTATTTGAACTGTTTACATTCCTGCATGGAAAGATGATATTTGGAACTCATGAGACCTTTGTCAGTATTAGGGTAGTTGGAGGGAAAAATTATATGTATAGATAGATAGATAGATAGATAGATAGATAGATAGATAGATAGATA
>NW_020954636.1:1772494-1879869 GCF_900497805.2 Vombatus ursinus | reverse complement strand
GATAGATAGATAGATAGATAGATAGATAGATAGATAGATAGATAGATGATAGATAGATAGATAGTGGGCACAGGGTGAGTTGAAGATGAAGGGGTCATATCTGGAGAATAAAATTAATGGGTGAGAGAGGATTATACTAGGAGAAGGAGAAAGGGAGAAGTAGAATGGAGTAAATTATCTCACAAAAAAAAACAGAAAAGAAAAGGCTCTTACAGCAGAGGGAAAATGGGGGAAGGTGAGAGGGAATGAGTGAATTTTATTCTCATAGGATTTGACTTAAGGAGGGAATAACATACACACTCAATTGGGTATGGAAATATGTCTTACCCTACAGGAAAATGGGGAGGAAGGGGACAAGAGAGTAAGGGGATGATAGAGAGGAGGGCAGATTGGGAAAGGTGGTAATCAGAAGCAAATACTTCTGAGGAGGGACAGGATCAAAAGAAAGAATAGAATAAATGAGGGGGGACAGGATAGGATTAAGGGAAATAGAGTTAGTTTTTCACAGCATGTCTGCTATGGAAGTGTTTTGCATAACTGCACATGTACAACCTATATTGAGTTGCTTGCCTTTTCAATGACGGTGGGTGGGGAGGGGAGATAATTTGAAACCCAAAGTTTTAAAAACACATGTTTAAAAAATGTTTTCACATGCAACTGGGAAATAAGAAATACAGGAAATGGGGTACAGGAATCTATCTTGCCCTGCAGGAAAATAGAAGGGGAAGGGGATAAGAGAAGGGGGGGGAGAGATTGAAGGGAAGACAGACTAGGGGAAGGGATATTCAGAATGCATGCCATCTTGGGGTGGGGGGAGGGGAGAGATGGGGTGAAAATTTGGAACTCAAAATCTTGTGGAAGTAAATGTTGAAAACTAAGAATAAATAAACTTATTAATAAAAAAATAAAATTAAATGATACCATTTACTCATATTTCATCATGAGCTCTTCTTTCTCCTTGTAAAACACTCCTTTTCAGTTGCCAAGACCAGAGGTTCCAACTTTGAGTTTTCAATGCACATCACCAACAAATTATGAAAAATTGTTTCCACTATTTGGGGTGTTTTTTTTTTCTTAAAACGGATGTATTCTCTACTTTGCAGACACTTTTCTCACTTTCTGGTTTGCTCCTCATATACACTTGCCTTTCTCTTCCTGCTTCCCTATGACAATTATTGTCACTTGTTAACTTTAGCTTTGCAAAAACTTACCATGTTAAAGAGATCACAAGAAACAAAAACAAGAATATTTGCTTCTGGTATTTAGCTATTAACCCCACGATGTTCCTAACAGGGTTTGACTACCTCTCTCTGGGATTATAGAGGAGACGATTTATAGGTTGTTAGAGGTGGAAAGGACATTAGAGATCATATGGCCCAATGCTTTAATTTTAAAGATGAGGGAACTAAGCCCTAGAGGAGATAAAATACCTTCTAGCTGGTAAGTTACAGGTCTAAGATTCAAGCCCAAGATCTTCTGAGCCCAAATCTAGCACTTACCCACCTATATCATAGCTAAAGAAGGGTTCATACTTTTTTTCTTTGGTTATTGTCTTATAGAGGCTACTTTTGCAATATGAAAGAAGTAAGCAGTCATTACTAGAAGCAACTCAGGAATGATAATCTACTGGGATAGGGGGATTCACTCCTTCACTCTGAGGTTGGGTTGTTAGCAAGATAACAGAACCAAAGGCCCTCATCTGATCTGTGGTTCTCTTGTTCCTCCTTGGTTCTTCACTGACATAGAAAGTGAACTAGCCTCTGTTGACTGGCACCACTAATCACTTACTGTGGAGGAGCATAGAAAGGCAAGCATGGAGGAGAGTCCTTAACTGGGAATCAGAAGATCTGAATTCAAATCCCAGTTCTTCCCAACTCAGCTACCTATTACTTACTAAACAGAAGTCACTTCTTCTCTCTGAGTGTCAGTCTCTTATAAAATAAGTGGGATGAACTAGTTTATCTGACTCAAATTGTACTTAGACTCATAGCCAGGAAGATAACTTGCAGAATCTGCCAGTTGTACCATCTTCCCTGGACAAATCAAGTGACAATTTGTCCAAGGTGACCCAACTTGCCCCCTCTGTGACAACTTGCAGTACAAAAGGAACACTTACTTGTAATGCTGTATGCTGAGTCCTAATTTCAAAACTAGATCTGTGCCTACATAGGTAGGGAATGCATTTTAAGATGGGTCTGAAAATTCTCCACTATCTGGCAATTTCTATGGGAGATGAACCCCTGAAATGGAATCACTCTGCAATCTGAGGGAGGTTGAGGAAGTACCCCTGGAATTCTATATAATAAAGACCCTGAGTAAAGACTTTATCCTCTGCTCAAACTTACTTCTCCCCATCCCCAGACACTCCTGAGAATTCTATTGAGGAGAAGCATCTCCCTCTTCCCTTTGGTGGCACCAGGAATGTCAGTCTGTCTCTCTGAGGCTCCTGGGGAGAAGATCTGGAACAGGTGGCATAGAAAAGGATACACACAAAGGAAACTCAAATGATAACAAGTCATCCTCCTGAGACCACATCACACATTGTTTTCCCCAAGTATTTGGACATGTTGTAGCTCTGTGAATACACATGTTGTGTCAGATCCTTAAACTTACCATCCCCACCAGAACACTTCTCAAATAAATTATTTGAGAGCTGGGGGAGGCAGAGCCCATATATCAATGTTACTTGATGAAGTTAACAATAACACCTACAATTCATGTTCTCTTTCTTAACACTAGCTGCTCCCACTTTCATCCCTTGTACCTAAGCTGATAGACAAGTGAATTTGAATCCAGAATCATTCTACTAGAAAATCACTCCAAGTTCCACATCTCAGAGATTAGGTCCAGGATCCAAAGTCAGCAGATGCAGTGGGGATAGTGTCAGGGAGTCTGTACAGAGGATCTTGAAAGTCTAAAGAAGAGCTGGGGTTAGCTAGGTGGTGCATTGAATAGAGATCCAGCCCTCAAGTCAGAAGGACCTAAATTCAACTCCAGCCTCAGTCACTTGACACTTACTAGCTGTGTGATCCTGGGCAAGTCACTTAACCCTGATTGCCTCACAAAAATCAAAACATAAAGCAGAGGCAGAAAATCCCAAAGGAGTTTGTTACACTTTAATTCTTAGAGAATTTGTTATGGGGCAGAAGGCAATGACAAAAGTTTGCCTTTGGAAATCTTTTATGTTTTTCAAATAAGGAAAACTGAATTTTCCCCATCAGAAAAGGAGTACAACACTATAAAAACAGATTTTTCTCTGAGTGTGTGACTAATCCTGACCTGTCTTCTGTGGAATAATACAAGATGTATCTGGCAATGTAACTCAGGAAATATCAGGACTACACATGCTGGTATAATGTGTTTTAAAGTATCTCTGAATTTTAAAAATCCTGTTATTATATCTTGATGTAGCCATGGCAAAGGGTTGTTTTCATAAAGATACCAAACACTAAAGGCTAGAAGTGGTCCAGATTTTATATGTAGCTCTGCCATTAGCTTGGCTTACGAGCTTGACTGAGTTCCTTATGTTCTTTGGACCTCCATTTCCTCACAATTATATAATTGTTTTATTTATATATTTTCTCTTTTTATATGACTATCACTTGCCAATGATTCTGCCCCCCCCCCTTCCCTTGTCCCAAAAATTACAGTCAACAAAAACAAATCATCACATGGTGGAAGTAGTTAAATGAACTTGCCCAGATTCATACATCTAGGAAGTATCTAAATTTGAATTCAGGTCTTCTTGATTCCAGTTCCAGCTCTGTATCCACTACATCATCTAGATGAAGATGTTATCACCATCACTAATTGCTAAGCACTATCTATTTTAAAAGAAAAAGCAAAAATGGTCTCTGTCCTCAATGATATTACATTCTAATTGGGGAGACTATACACACATATGAGTGTTATATGTGTTTGTTCATGTATATGTACATGTGTGCTGTAGGTACATATATACTTCTTGTGTGTATACATGTACGTATAAGTGTGTGGGTGGGCAGCAAGCTGGCATAGTAGTGGATGAGTCAAATTGTACTTAGAAGATAACTTGCAGAATTCACCAATTGCACCTTCTTCCCTAGGCAAATCCAGTGACTTCAGTCAGGCCTGGAGTCAGGAAGATTCATCTTCCTGAGTTCAAATGTGGCTTCAGACACTTACTAGCTGTGTGACCCTGGGCAAGTCACTTAACCCTATTTCTCACAGTTTTTCATCTATAAAATGAGTCAAAGGAGGAAATGGCAAACTACTCCAGTATCTCTGCCAAGATTGGGTCACAAAGAGTCAGACATGACTCAAATGACTCAACAAGAAAAACAAAATATCTTCGTATACATGTGTGTAGACATAGATATATAAATGTACGTACATATAGATATGCACACATGTGTGCATATATATGTATATATACATCAGAACATATAACTAGAGAGTTGATGGAAAGTAAGAAGAATGATAATAACTGGGAGGTGGGAGGGTAGAGGAATGGTTTCCTAGAATAGAGACCTTTTGAAATGATCCCTATAGGAAGTTTAGGATTCCAGAAGTCAGAAACTGGAGGTACTAGGGAACAGCCAGTGCAAAGACATAGAGATGGGAAATGGAGTATCATATACAAAGAACATGAAGCAGCCAGTATGGCTGCATCATAAAGTGGGCCAAGGTTAGCAGAATGCAAGAAGATAGGAAAAGTGAAAAAGTGACAGTGTTGTGAAGAGCTTTAAATGTTTAACAAAGGATGTTACATTTTATCTTAGAGGTAGTAAGGAGCCGTGGGATTTATTTAAGGGGGAGGAGGGATGACCTGATTACATCTAGGCTTTAGAAAGGTCACTTTGGCAGTCAGACAGAGAATAGATTGGAAAGGGGAGAGATGAGGTAGTGAGATCAGCTGAGAGGATACTGTAATAATTCAGATTAAAGATGAGGAGGGCTCGAGTTAGCGTGGTCATAAAACTAAGTAGAAGGGAACTTGCGTAATCACATAGGTGAATATGTATATGTGTATGTGTATATGTATATATGTGTATATGTATATGTGTATAAAGGATTTAGCAACTGAATGGAGATATGGGGCATGCAAGAGAGAAGAGTCAAGGATGACAATGGGGCTAACTGCTAAACACTCCACATGCTCACCATATCCTCTCCTTTCTCACCACTCTTCTTAGAGCCCCCTTCACATCTCCATTCCTCGGGCTATAGATGATGACATTCGTGGTTTTTTGATCCTTCATTCTCGAAGAGGACCATGGCATCAGGGAGATGATGACGTGACTTGCAATTGAATTTGATTTGAGTGAAAGAGAGCTGTGCAAGGTCACCAGCTTCACTTTCTCCTCCAGAGCCATCATCAGATCATGACATTCAGTGATGGGTTGAAGAGACTGTAGAACAGGGAGAGGATTTTCTACTGTTCCTCCAGGTGACTGGAGTGGGAGGCCATGTACATGACAATGGCAGTGCCAAAGAAGAGTCCAACAACACAGAGGTGGGAGGAGCATGTGGAAGAGGCTTTTTTTTGTCTCCCCCCCCATACTAGATTCTTAGTATGATATGCATGAAGAAGACAAGGATCAAACAGAAAGGCCACAGTAAAACTATGACACAAGTAATAAAAACAATGGCTTGGTTAAGTCAGGTGTTGGCACAGGCCAACTTAAGCATGGATGGAACTTCACAAAAGAAGTCATTGACTTCCTGAGGCCCACAGAAGGACAGCCTCATGATGAGAATCTCATGGACTAAGGTCAAAAAAGAGCCATGTGCTCAGGACATGATGGTAGAACAGAGCAGACTCTCAGTCTAATGACAGAGTATCTGAGGGGGTGGCAGATACCCACATGCCTCTCATAAGACATCACCATCAGGAGGGAACATTCTGCTTTTGCCAAAGCCAAGTAGAGAAAATCTGTATTATACAGGGAGAAAAAGAGAATGTTCTGTTTTTGTTTAGGAGATTTGAGAAAGTTTTCAGAACATTATTTGAAGCATAAGAAATACCAACAATGATTAGTTTTAGAGTAAAAAGCACATGGGCATGTGAAGTTGGGTATAGAGACAGATGAATTATTTCATTCCCTAGCAAAATGAGCACATAGAGTAGTAGAAAGATCCCACAGAGAAATATGTGCATATCTGAAAAAAAATTGGAAATCCCAAAAGAAGGAAGTCTGTAACTATTGTGTTATTGCCATTCTAAAATCTGTGAAACATGAAGAGATTGTTAGGTTGAGTCTCTAGATGAGTTTTAACTAAGAAAATGCTTGAGCAGGTATGAGAGAAAATTCAACTTAAAGGAAGTTTAATTATTTAGATTGGAGAAAATGAGACTCATGTATAGCTAGAGGTTACCCTGTGTTTGTAATGCTGAATATGATAATAATATCAAACTAATATTACCACTGGGTCAGGAAATCATAAAAGATAGGAAAGTAGAAGGGAAAAAGGGGTGTGGACTAGAAAGTCTATAAGGTCTGTTTTTGGCTTTTAAATGTGATACCACTATTTACACTGAACTTGTTGTTCCATATCTAACTCATCTAAAATTAAATTCATTATATTTGCCCCGCACGACATTTCAGTTATATACTCAGAATCACAGAATTAGAAAAGACCTCAGTGACTTTCTAGCTTAACCTTTAAAATACAACTGACAGAAGGTCACTCAGCCTTTGCCAAAGGACCTCTGACTGGAGTTAATCCAAGGAATTCTTGATCAGACACTTCAAGGAGGAATTCTTGGAGAAATATTGATTAATCAGAATAACAGTATAAGATTGCTATCTGTTATAAGGTCTAGTGTGTTCTTCTGAAAGAAAATTTTTTGTTGCTTTTAGACATAATCTCTTTCAGGTTCCACTGCTTAGCAACTACCCCAATCAGGTCAAAAGACAAAACGTAAGGTTTCATATATACCAAAATATTTATAGCAACCCTTTTTTGGTAGCAAAGATCTGAAAACAAAGTAGACAGCCATCAACTGGGAAGGCTAAACAAATTGTAGATGTAATGGAATATTATTGTGATGTAAGAAAGAAATAATGTAGTGAACCCAGAAAAGCTTGAGAAAACTTACATCACTAATATGAGGCAAAGTAAGCAGAGCCAAGAAAATAATAAATACAATGAATTCAATAATGCAAATGGAAAGAACAGCCACAAATCAACTGAAAATGAATGTTTTGATATTTTTTTGAGTTTGTCTACAAAGAAGAGATATAAGATGATAATCTCACCCACTCCTTTGCAGAGGTGAGGGCAAACCAAAGAGGGTAACGAAGGGCAACATAGGCACCCCTGAGAGTGCTTATGGGATATTATTTCTTTGTGGCTCTAGATAGCACCAGAAAACAACAAGCTAAAAAGACAATATTCAGTCCTCTTCTAGTGAGCTTTCAGCTTGTGAATAAGCAATCTCCCAGATAAAATCTCATAATTCCAGGATGGAGAGGAGTGCTCACAAAGGAGAAGGGGCCCTGCCTATGGAAAGAGCAAGAAGCAAGTCCCAGAGAGACAGGTATGTGACTCTGAGCCCAAGAGCAGAGTGCGGATTCAGTTCTAACCTTTAGTCTTGTACATAAGCCTTCAGTGGAATAAACTAGGGCAGGAGACCAAAACCAGGGGAAACTAGAAGTTCAGTCACTCTGAACCTACAGAACCTTCCTGTGGGCTAACGATGACTGAGTCCAGCATCAGTCTATAGCGATTCAACCACACACAAGCCAAGGGACCTAATATAGGTCAGGAACTTGCAAAGCAAACACATATTAGGAGGGCAATGAATAGACCTTTTCATGAATCACACCACTTTGGAAGCACTGAAAACTTAACATGCCCCCAGACAGAGCCATGCAAACAGAAGGACATAAAAAGACAGAAGCTCAGACCAGACAATCATCCCCTCCCAAGAAGTGAGCTGAACACAACACTAACATAAAATCCAAAGTCAAGAAGTAGGCTGGAAAAATTAGCAAAACAAAACAAAACAAAAAACCCAAAACCAAAACCAAAACCAAAAACCAAAAAACAAAAAGAATCTGACCATAAAAAGCTATTATGATGAAAGGGAAGTTCAAAATACAAATACAGAAAACAATGACTTGAAAACATCTACAAACAAAGCCTCAAAGAAAAATGCAGATTGGACACAAGCCTGACAAGAATTCCTAGAAGAATTAAAGAAAAAAAAATATGGAAAAAGAGCCCAAAATGAATTTAAAAAAGAAAAACAAATAAGAATAGTAAAGAACAAAATAACTGGGTAAAAAAATGAGAGCTATGCAAGAAAATTCATGAAAATAGAATTGACAGCTTGTTAAAAGAGGTTAAAAAAACTTGTTGAAGAAAAAGAATTCCTTAAAAATTAGAATTCCCCAAAAAGGAACCTAATGACTCCATGAGACATAAAGAACAAATGAAATAAAGTAAAAAAAAAATTAAAAATAGAAGAAAATGTGGAATAGTTCATAGGTGAAACAACTGATCTGGAAAATAAATTAAGGAGAGATAATTTAAGAATCATTGGACTACCTAAAAGCTACGAACAAAAAAGAGCCTAGACTCCATATTTCAAGAAATTATCAAGGAAAACTGCCTAGATATCTCTGAAACAAAACAAAGTAGAAGTTAAAATTGGAAATTGAAATATAAATTGAAAAATCCACCAGTCACCTCCTGAAAGAAATCCCAAAATGAAAATTCCCGGGAATATTATAATCAAAATCCAGAATTCCCAGATCAAGAAGAAAATCCTGCAAGTAGCCAGAAAGAATTCGAATATAATGGAGCCACAATCAGGATCACACAAAATTTAGTAGCTACAACAATAAAGAAACAGAGGACTTGAAATATGACATTTTGGAAGGCAACGGAGATGAGATTACAACAAAGAGTAACCTACTCAGAAAAACTAAGTATAATCCTGAAGGGAGAAAAAAATGGATATTTAATCAAATACAGGCTTTTAAGCTTTCCTGATGAAGAGACTAGAGCTGAACAGAAAATTTGACATTAAGATGCAAGACTCAAGAGTAGCATATAAAGGTAAACAATGAGAAGTCATAGGTAGCTAAACAAGGTTAAACTTTTCACATTCTTATATGAGAAGACAATACATGTAATCATCAAGAATTTTATCCTTGACAGAGGTTTCAGAGGAAGTCTACTTAGACAAAGGCTCTGGATGTGATTCTATTATGTTGGGATGATCTCAAAAGAAGAATGAAAGGGAGAGAAAGAAGGATGCACTGAGTGAGGGTGAAAGGGAGAAGAAAGGGGAAAATTTCCCCACATAAATGGAGCATGCAAAGAAAAGTCCATACAAAGCACGGGAGGATGGGAAGAATAGGCAACATTCCAACCTCAATCTCATCTGAACTAGTTTAAAGAGAAAAAATTATACCTACATACAACTAGGTTCAGAAATTAACCTTAAACTCATGATGGAAAATGCTATCCACAGTCAGAGAAAGAACTATAGAGTCTGCATGCAAATCGAAGCATACTCTTTTCTCTTTTTTTTTTTATTGTTTTTTCCCTTTTGTCATGAGTCTTCTTTCACAACATGACTAATGTGGAAATATGCTTAATACGATTGTACAAATATAGCCCATATCAGATTGCATGCCATCTTCGGGGGGGTAGAGAGGAGAGAGGGAGGAAATGTAAAATTCAAAATCTTATAAAAGTGAATGTTGAAAACTCAAAATAAATAAATAAATCAAATTTTAAAATAACCTTAACCAACAGAAATATAGGAGGGAAAAGCCAAGTCACTCAATCTTTCTAGTCCTCAGTTTATTCATCTATAAATAAATGAATTGTAAGAGATGATCTCTATGTTCCTGTCCAGTCAATCAACAAGTATTTATTAAACTCACTATGTGGTCGCAGCTAGACACTCCGTGAAGCACTGGACATACAAAGAAAGGCAAAAACAGTGTCCCTTCCTTCAAGGCACACACTCTCTTATGAGAGAAACAATATACCAAACAACAACAACAACAACAACAACAAACTATGTATATACAAGATGGGCAATGCAAATGGAAGGTGATTTCAGTGGAAAGGCACTATCAGTGGAAGGGGGACTGGATAAGGTGCAAAAAGTAGGATTTGAGCTGAATTTTGAATAAAGCCAGGGAAGGCAGGAAATGTAGATGGGGAGAGACAACATTACAATCATGAGAGACAGCCAGGGAAAAGGCAAGAGCAAGAGAGCTGATGGACTCAGTGTAAAATGAGATTACAATTTTTAAAAATGGCCAATGAAACAATTTGTTTTGCTTGACTGAATATTTGTTACAAGGATTTTGTTCTTTTTCCCTCCAGTGATGGAAGGGGAAGCAAGAGGGAGAGAAATAGATTTTTTTTAATTGAAAAAAGTTAATTTTGAAAAAAAGAAAAGGCAGAGTTGGGAGATGAAATAGCCAGTCAAAGGAACAGCAAGTAGGTCAGTGTAGCTGGATAATAGAGGATGTGGAAAGGGGAAGAGTATAAGTAAAATGGAAAGGTAAAATAAGGGCAGAGTATGAAAGGCTTTAACTGTCAATTTAACGGCAGTAATAGGGAACTGCTGGAATTCATTGAAAGGGAAGGGAGTCAGGTGCTATGGCCAGACCTGCATGTTGGGAAAATCACTTTGGTATCTGAGTGGATTGATGGATTGGAGTGGGAAGAGGGAGATTTGAGGCGAGAAGACCAAGCAGAAGACTAGTGCAACGATCCAGGCATGAGCTGTTGAGGGCTTGCACCAAGGTATAATCTGTTGCTAATATCTTTATGAGATGTTAACATGATTCAGGATCATATATTAAAATCTGTCAACTGCTAATAAGCAGAGTAAAATGGCTGTGATAGCCCATAGGGAACTATATATTTTTTCTTAGCACTAGGGTCCTAACCTAGGTCTATGATCTAAACAGTTACAGAATCAGTACAACCTGATTATTTTTGTGGTCCTTTTCTCTCTTCTCCACCCTATAATAAATCATAACACTACTTTGTATTTGAATTTTACATTGACAAAAATCCAAACAATTATTTGAACTTACCCATATATTTTTTTTTCTAAATTGAATGGTTAAATTGGTAAAAATGAAAAAGCCAGTTTAGTCATATAGATATTTAAACACTGTTGAAGTGTACTGGCCTCTTCAAGGTTTACCTCAGGTGCCACTTCCTAAAAAGGTGTTTCCTGAACACTCCTTCCTCCAATTATTAGTGTTCTCCCTCAAATTAGCTTCTTTTTTTACTTTATATATATATTCTGTATTCACTTATCTGTGTACTTACATTCCTATAATAGAATTGAAACTCCTTGAAATTAGATATTTATTTAATCTGTGTCTTCTATTCCTGGTGCTTAGAAGAGTTCAAACGTTTAGCTAAATAAATTGCTGTAGAATGAAATTGAATCAAAGAATTTAGGTTTGAGGGGAACCTTAGCAATCACCTAGTTGGACCCCTGCCCTTTTATTTTTTTAATAGATGAGGAAACTAAGAAAATCAGGTCTAGAGATATTGGAGGGAAGACTATAGAAACCCAAAGTCATTCACTGGTTCCATAGGAATGTTGATATCAGTGAATTTTCAGCTGAGCAATAGTGCAATGGAGTTTCAGGAGTTTGTCTTTGGATTTGATATTGTGTGTATTAATCATGGATGTGAAGCCCAGTGCTTAGCAGAGCTTGACACAGAGTAAACAATTAGTAAAATTTTTGTTGATTGTTTGGTTAGTATAGAACAATGTCAATGTAACCAACACTACATGAAGTATGACCTGGCCTGCCTTGGTTCATTATGTAGCACTAGGCCTCGGGTCAGTAATTCTAACCAGTTGCGTTGGGGTCTATTAGGGTGTAACTGAGGAGGCCCTTGTGTCTGTAGCCCTAATATACTCCTAAGCAAAAGGACAATACCTACATTAAGGACTAAGAAGGGGTCAGTAGAATAATCTATACTACTTTTCTATTGGACTACATCCAGACTGCACTACCTGACGCTCCCTAATCTCCGTTTCTATCTTTGTTCGTTATGTACACCACCCATGCCTAGAGCCAGGGGTGTGCTGAAGTCAAATTTGCTCAGGAGAACTGTTAAATTTCCATCATGAGCATTTTATACTCCAGAAATCAGCAAATGAAAAACCAAGGCTTAATTTAGTGTTTTGTTGATTTCCAGATTTAAGAAAATAGCAGAGAAAATGCTAATAATGCAGATCAAATTTAAAAGTGTGTCATGGATATATTTCTGGAAAGTTAGTTATTAAAACTAGTTTCAGCAACTAGATGGTACAGTGAATAAGAGTGAAAGGTGTGGAGTCAGGAAAATCTGAATTCAAATCCTGCCTCAGACACTTACTAGCTATGTGACTCTAGGCAAGTCGTTTTTAACCTTGTTTGTTCAGTTTCCTTATCTGTAAAATGAGCTGGAGAAGGAAATGGCAAACCACATCAATATCTTTGCCAAGAAAACCCCAAAAGGGGTCATGAAGAGTTGGACATGACTTGAAATGACTAAACAACAACCAAGTTTTTAAAACATTTACCAGCACACTCTTACCTAGAACATGTCAGTAATCCCATACCAAGACCTTCACAAGACATCTTGTTTTCCAGAGCTAAGGCCTAGCAAGCAAGCTATGACCTGTTTTGCATAACAACAATCCTTTGTGCTCACCCTTTGGATGAACTTTGCCAAAGCTAAATCCCACCAGCCCCAGGTGGTCTCTGAGCTTGGACAAACACCTGGAGGAACCATGAAGCCCTACTATGAATCAAACGTATTTCATCGTTCCTATTACCCCTCACTGAAATAGCTACAGTTCAATGTGTAGACACTGTTATATGTATCAAGACTTGGCCTTCCTAAAGGTCTCCTCTTAGAGGAGGTCCTGGGACATGTGTCTGGTTTCCCTCTTCCAATGGAAAAAAGAAAGCTTTTTTTTTTTTTTGGCTTATAGCCACTGTTATTTCTTTGACTTTATTTCATTTTTACTTTATCATTTTTATTATCATTGTTATTGTTATTGTTGTTTAGAGTTGATTGTGATTGTGATAACCTGTGTGAGCTCTTTGGCACTTTATTTCTCAGTTATCAGTGGCTGTATAACCTCTGGGACGCTTTGGTCATTTGTTTTTAGAGTTGACAAACACATTCCTTTCTCCTCTCCCTCATGCTGGAATCCTTGCCTTCCTAATGGGTTCAACTCAAAGATGTCATGTCCGCCCCAAAGCTTTGCTGATCCTCTCTTCCCCAAAACACACACACACACACACACACACACACACACACACACACTCTATTGTAATACAAAGCTGACAGTGATACCTTTAACTTTTTTTTTTAAACTAGCAACAAATTTGACTTGATTTTCCTTTGTACTTATAACATTCTATCTTGTATGAAACCTATTTGTGGAAATGTTGTCCAATTACTACTTTTAAACTATAAGCTCCAGGAGGGGAGGGACTGTGTTTTCTCCCTATCTTTGGATCCTTGGAACATGCTGTAAATATTTGGTAAATGCTTATTGAAATGAATTAATCTCCTTCATTGTCCTGAAGCCAGGATTGAACTCTGAGAGCTATGGAAGAGGTATATGCCCATAAGACTCTCTCCTCAGGGATACCAGCTGTTTCGACAACTAAAAGTTTCCAGTCCTCTAAGACTTCCTGTAGCCTCATTTAGTGAACTCTCAATGCCTATAACTTAAGTGTCAGCTAGAGACTTCATTAAAGAACCTGCAACATACCCTGAGGAATTTTGGCAAAAAAGAAAAAAAAAACTTTTTAATTGATCTCTAAGGAATATTAACTATTCTAGGACTTAGAGAAGAAAGTGTCAAGAAACTCTCCTTGCACTGTTCATTAAAACTTTATCATTTGTTAATTGCAGCAGCCCCAGTCTCAACAGAATTTGGTACAGAATGCTTTGGGTCAACAGAGCCTTTGTGAGAGACTCTAGGTTGCTCAGCTGTGAGGCCCACAGTCAGTGTCTAAGGGTTGCTGAGGGACTGCTACAGGCTAGAGCTGCAGCAATCTTCTCCCTCAATTATGTCTTACCCTCTACCATGCATTGGATGGAGGCCAAGTGAGCCCAACAGGCATCCTAGTACATCTCACTGCTGTCCCTGAGCCCTCTGTCTAGAGTCCCTGGTTCATCATGCAACTCCCTCTTCCCCTAAGAAGAAAAAAAATAGACTATGGAACTGGCTAAGGGGTTATTGAAGGGAAGGACCAACTTAACACAAATACATGGCCACTTGAAGGTAAAGGTTTTCAGGCAGGGCCTTCCTCAACTTAACGCTACAACTTCTCCATCTTGGGATACCTCTGTCCCGAAAATCTCAGCTTTAGTCCTCGGTCCTATCATTTCATTTTTACACCATTTCTGGCACTTCTGTCCCCCACCCCCTGTTACTAATAACAGGAATTATTTCTTCTCTCATTTCTCTACTCTCCCACTCTACGTTACCACATCACCTTTTGGTCAAGCATCTTTCTGGCATTCATTCACATTTACTGTGTACGGAGACCTGGCTCTGTTTTTGAGAGAAACGCTATGGTCACAGAGTTAAAATAAAGGCCAGACCAATTTGAGTGAATTGGAAATATTTCTTCAAAATCACTATTTTTTTTTCTTTCTTCATCCTGGATATGTTTTGAATCACCCAAACCAATTCCATTCAAGCAGCAGCTTGGTCTGCTATAAAACCATGATGAAACAAATTTAACTTTTTAATATTAATAGGATCACTTTCCTAAAGCATTGACCTTAGAGAGTCAATTTAATTTAAATATTAAAGTTACTTTCACATAAAGTATGCCCAAAGGCCAAACTCATTGCTTTCCATAAATAAAAAAAAAACTATATATTCCACAGGAAAATAAATCTTTATTTCAACTACAGACTTTTTTGAGGATAAAGAAAATGTGTATATGAACCAATGTTAAAATAGCAGTAAAGAACTATATATACTCTGAGATATACTTCTGGCAGCACAGTAATGAAAGATAAAGGATAAGGAGAGAAAGCCCAGCAGCAACAGGGGGGCAATCCACAATGAAGCTCACTGAGAACACCAATAGGGACAGACCTAGCTACAAAACTCTGTTTCACAAAAGGGCAATGACATAGTTACCATGTTGAGCGATTTGCACTGGTGGTAAAAGTTTCTTTACTCTTAGCTCCATACATTGATGAAGTCTCATGTATAGTCTAAATAACAAATTGACTTTGATCCTCTCTAATAGCCCATTTGCAGATTTATTTTTTGGCCAAAAACATGAAAATTCCAAGTTAATAGAGCTTTTCTACTCACAAATCTGTTGAAAAGCACCAAGTCAGAACAATCACTGGCCAACTTTTGTTGCTGAATCATTTTTCAGTCACGCATGACTCTTTATGACCCCATTTAAGGTTTTCTTGGGAGAGATACTGGAGTAGTTTGCCATTTTCTTCTTCAACTCACTTTACAGATGAAGAACTAAGGCAAATAGGGTTAAGTGACTTACCCAGGGTCATATAGGTAGTAAGTGTCTGTGGCCAGATTTGAACTCAGAAAGATGAGTCTTCCTGACTCCAGGCTCAGCACTCCATCCACTGTGCCACCTGGATGCCCCTGGTCAGCTTCTATAGAGTGGCGTATAGTCATTCTTCTCTTTCTGAAACAATGTAAAGCAACCCTTTACCAGAGGCAAAACTTGCAATAGATCAAAATGTCCTTCCTTTGGTTGTTCTGTCTTCTGAAAGCCTTTCAAAGGTTAATATCTCTATGCCTTTGATCCTGTCCCAAGTTCTGGGGGGATTGGGTCCATAAATCATCCTCTAGCTTTCCAACGTCTTCAGTCTTTCCCCTTACTGACTCCTATCCCCTACAGGTTTGACCTATTCTAAGAAATAAAAGTTTCACTTTATTTCAGACCTTTCAACCACCATCCCATTTTTCTTCTTACTTTCACTGCCAAACTTTTTGAAGGTATTATTTGCAACACTACCTCCAATTCTTTACCACACACCTTACCTTAATTCATTTCAATGAGGATTCCATTCCCTCTACTACACAAAAACTGAGTTCCTCCTAGGGAACCACCTAAAATTATCACATCCACTGAACTTTTCTTATCTCTCATTCTCCTTGACCTTTCTCTAGTATTCGACACTGTTAAATAACCTTCCTCTTCCCTCTCTCTACCTTTTCATGACCCTATTTATGTTCTACTGCTTTTTGTTTCATCTCTGCCTGCTTTTGCTTTTCCCTTTTCAGACTTCTCATTCATTTCCCATTCTTTAAATAGGAGAAATCCATTAGTGTTCAAGACTTGACCTTTTCCTCCTCTCTCTGTACTCTGCCTTCCATAGCTTAACTTTGCTTGCCACTTTACTGGTCACCTTTACCCTTTAAGTGGATGGCCTCTCTCCATAATGCCAGGTCCATTTTTCCAATTGCCTCCTAGATATTTCCACTTGTATGCTCTGTCTTTGCTTTACACACATCACCTCTAAAACTAGACTCCTCACATCCTCTTAAAATCAGCTCCCCCTCTTAACTTTTCTATTTTTGTTCATCGTGACATCTCCCAGTTATCATTCAACAAAGATTAAGCAGCTTCTAGGAGGAATGTGGTGGAGTGGATAGATAGACTCAGAGTAAAAAGGATCTGGGTTCCAGCCTTGTCTCTGATTTATACTGGTTATGCAGCCCTGGCCACTGTTTTTTGCCTCTGGGACTTCCTAGGTAGTGTTGCTTTACCCAGATTCAGACCTAGTCTGGTGTGCCTCTGCCTTCACCTCTGCAACAACCCCATATAGTATGGCTACATGTGGTCTCCTTCTTTCTCAGTTTCCCAGGTTACTTTGCCATCAGCTCAAGATGCTTCAGGCCTTGGCTTCTCCTTCATCCCAGGGACTTTACCGCAGCTGTGGGAAGCTGTTCCGATACCAAGACCCAGGTCCTGGCTTTGCTCCTTTGGGACTCTTGGTCCTCACAGGTCTCATCATCATCATCACCTACCACAAGATTGAACATTAAGGGAGAACCATCTAATCATAGTCTAACCACCTCCCACTCTCAAAGAACTTCTCTCTAGTCATTGATAATCTGCCTGAACTCATCCTTTAATGACTGGCATACTCCTACCCCATCATGCTCTCCTTATCCCAGTGTTTCTGAACCAGTCTGTCATTGTACAAACCTATTCCCTGCTCCTCTCTTTCCATTCCCATACTCTCATCCCTCTTAACTTGATGCTCCCTAATGTCTCAGTCCAGATATACTTCCTGTTTCCACTATGCTTTCTGGCATGCCTATCCACAGTTAAGAAATTTGTTTAAATATTAAAACTTTGCCTATCTCACTCCTTCTATCCTCAGCTTCTCACTGAAATCTAGCTTCCTATTAATAACATGTCATTCTTTACTACCCTTTTCCAGCACTATTTATACCTTCACTTAGGCCCCGGACTGGGAGGGGGGTCAGAATACTTTTTCCTCATCGCCATTTCCAGTCTTTCCCTCTATAACCATCACTAAGCAACTTCTTCTTTGAGGTTCATTCATTCCATATCTGTCACCCAATCAAAATTCTTGTGGCTGTTATCTAACAAAGCCCATGACACTTTTCTTCTTTCCTTGATGAGCTCGGTGCCTGCCTCACTGTCCATCTCTCCTCCTTAACTCTTATTCTCATGCTAGGGGACTTCAGTGTACACATTGATACTCCCTAAAACATCCTAATTTTCCAGTTCCTCAGTTGTTTGTGTACTATAACCTATTCCTCTCTCCTTCTCAGGTACATACAGATTTGGCCATATATCATCCACAAATGTTCTACTTCCATGTTTATGAACTCTGAAACTCTTTTATCTGTTCATAATATTTTATCCTTTCATCTGTCCTTCAGTCTTATGGTCCCTATCCTTGATTTTTCCCCTCACCATGACCTTCAATTCCTCCATCCTTCAGTTCTCTCCCAGGTCATCATCCTTGCACTGACTATACTCTCTTCCTTTCTCCATCTTGGAGAATCAGTTCAACTTAACACTCTCCTCTATTCTTTAATCCCTTGCCCCTTTATCCGGTCATCAGTCATGCCCTGCCAAACTTGGATTACTCTGAGTATCAATTATGTTTGCTCCTATTTGTTTACCATTAAATAGAGCTAGATGAAAATCAGCGATTAGGGGGTTATTACAAATTTATGTAACATAATTGCAATTAGGCCATCCCTAAATGATTCACTATTCAACTCACCACAGCAGCTTTTCCAGACATTTTTATCACTCCACAATCATCCCAGGGTTTCCCTTTGCCTCACATTCTCAGCTGGGAATCTTACCTCATCCTTCATTGAAAAATTTGAGGCCATTTACTGAGGGGTCTTTTTTCTTTTTTCTTTTTCTCACATCATTCAGCTGAAGTTCGCAACTATCTCCTCCTTTACACCTGTCTCACATGGTGGCCTTTCTGTTTGGTAAAACACATTTCTCTACTTGTACAGATAATCCCATCTTATCCTTTCTGCAGCATATTGTCCCTTCTACCATTTCCATGCTCTCACTAATCTTCAACTGTCCCTGCCTACTGGTAGCTTCTCTGCTGCCTACAAGAATGTCTATGTCTCCCCATCCTTAAAAAAACCAACAACTCTCCCTTGATCTGTTCATCCCCATTAATTATGGGCCTATATCTTTCCTCTCTTTTGTGGCTAACCCCCTGGAAAAAACCATCTACCACCAGTCCTTCTACTTCCTTTCTTCTCATTCTCTTGTAAACTCTTTGCAGTCTTGCTTCTGAAATTATTTATTATACTCTATAATACTCTATCCCAAATTACCAATGATCTCTTAATTGCCACATCAACGGTGTTTTCTCAGTTCTCGCTAATCTTGACCTCTTCACAGTCTTTGACACTGTCAATCACCTTCCTACTCCTTGACACTCTCTTCTCTCTAGGTTTTCATGACACTCCTCTGTCCCTGTTCTCCTCCTAAATGTCTTACTGCTCCTTCTCAGTCTCCTTTGCTGCATCTTCAATTCAGGTGATGCCCACTAATGGTGAGTATCCCACAAGGCTCTGTTCAGGGTCTTATTCTCTTTTGCTTCTATGCTACTTGGCTCAGTGCTTTCATCAGCTTCTACAGATTTACTTACTATCTCTGTGCAGATGATTCTCAGATCTATTTATCCAACCTCACTCCTGAGCTGCTACCAGAGTTGTCTCACATTTCTAATTGCCTACTGGATATTTCCAACTAGATATTCCATAGATCCCATAGACATCTTAAACTCAACATACTGAAAACAGAACTCACAGTCTTTTCCCCAAAACCTTGCCCCTCTTCCGAACTTCCCCAGTACTGTTGAGCTTACCATCATCCTTCCAATTCACTCATATTTGCAAACTTTAATCACCACCACCCCCATTGCATCAGTTGCAAGTCCTGTTGCTTTTACCTTTGCAACATTTTTCATATATGACCCTCCTCTGACATTGCTTCTACTATGGTGCAAGACTTCATCACCTCATGTCTAGATTAATACCTTCTGGTATATAGATTTATCTATATAATATCTATATATTATATATATTGTTATATTATATATAATATATGTATAATATATATTATACATATAATGTATGTGTGTGTATATATATATATGTGTGTGTATATATATATATATATATATATATATATATATATTTATGCTATTAGTACTAGGGGTGAGGAACCTGTGACCTCAAAGCCACAAGTGCCCTTCTAGGTCCTTGGGTGTGACTTTCTGACTGAGTCCAAGTTTTTCAGAACAAATCCTTTTATCTAGGGGATTTGTTCTGTGAAGTTTGGGTTCAGTCAAAGGGCTGCACTTGAGGACCTAGAGGGCCATATGTGGCCTTGAGGCTGCAGGTTCCCCACCCAGACTAATGCTTTCCGGTTGGGCTTCCTGCCTCCAGTCTCTCCCCACTGTAATCCATTCTCCACTCAGATGCCAAAGTGATCTTTCTAGAGTGCAGGTCTGATGCTGTCACCCTTCTATTCAATAAATAAATACCAGGGGCCTCCAACGACCTTCAGGATCAAAAGTAAAATCCTTTGTTTAGATTTTAAAATTCTTCAAAATATAATCCATTCCTGGTTTTCTAGTCTTCTTATATTTTACTTCCCTATACATACTCTACAATCCAGGGACCCTTTCTGTTCCTCACAGACACGTCATATCCCAATCTATGCCTTTTCACTGACTGTCTCTTGTACCTTAATTCAAGTCAAGTCAACAAGTATTTATTAAGCTCTTACTATGTGCAAGGCAGGAAAAGTATCAAGGAAGTATGAAATATCAGATTATCTTAAGACAATAGGCTCACAGTTATAAAGCTGGAGGGACCTCAGAGGTCTAGTCCAACCCAACCTCATTTTACAGATGAAGAAACTGAAGCCCACAAAGGTTAAGTAACTTGCCAAAGATCACACCACTAATAGTTTTTTGTCCAATTACCTTTTATTTATTTTGTAAAAATTTCATATAATCTTATATATGTACATGACAAGCCTATGGGATATTTTCATTGACTAGCCCTCCTGTTAATCAGTAACCATTTTTGATTGATTTTTATTTCACATTATCTATACTCTTTTTTACTTCCCTTCTATTCCTACCCCAAACCCCTTAGTTGTATTTTATTATCTCATACCTTTTTCTACCTCAACAATCTATCCTACATTCTGCTACCACACTAGTTTTTCTTAATCACCAATTTAGATCATGTTACTACTTTGTTCAAAAGTCTTTAGTGACTTCTCAATGCTGCCTAGAAAATCGGCTCAAAAAGTGTTATTCTGGTCATCAATTCTATCCACAATTAGGCTACAACTTATCTTTCCAGTCATTTCCCACTATCTACCTTACCAAACCTTTTGCTTCCATCAATCTGGTATAATGGCACTAATCCACTCCATGGTAGTATACTTTGAAATTGTCCTATTCATCATTTTACATGATGTGAATTTTTATGATCATCATTTCCTGTACCTAAGGTATAATGGCATGGAGTGGAGATGAAACTGAGTATAAGTTGTATGAGGTTCCATAAAATTAGAAAGTCATTGAATAAAGGCTTTGGACAGTGTATCTATTGTCTGATGACAAGCCTAGCAAAGCTAAGAGAGGTTCATCACCAGATGATTGACCATGAAATGATGAATATCTCTTGCTAAAGAAATGCATAAAGATCATATACAAAGTCATGGAGAGCTTGAGTTCTGCATTAGTGGAGGGAGTTCCCATATCAGTAAAATCTTAGATGCTTGAAGTAAATATTTCATATGATACCTATTATAAACCCATTACTCCCCATTCCCAAATATATACTGTACTATCTTATCTCTGCACATGGGGTCACTCCTATCCATCTAGCTAGAAGGCCCTTCCTTCTCTCCTGAGACTATCTCAATCCTAGGCCGTGCTACTTAACATACTCACCTCTTCAATGAACATTTCCTTGACCTGCCCAATCTGCAGCAGGCTGACTCCTCATTTTATAAACTAATAGAAATCATAGTCCAGGGAATTCATAAAATAATCATGTACTGACTTGTGATGTCTCTTTTATTGTTGTTCAGCTGCTATTTAAATTTTTATTGTTATTTAATTTTTCATGTGTTTATGTCTCATCTCTCCAACTAGAGAAAGGAAGGGAATGAGCAATTACATAGTACCTGCTATGTGCCAGTTACTGTGCTAAGCACTTTACAATTATTATCTCATTTGATCTCAATGGTAGGCTCACTCTTTGAAGTCTGAGATGTTTTACAGTTTTTTTGTTTATCCCACAGTGCTTAATATGCTGCTTTGAATAGGTCTAAATAAAGATGTGCTGATTTCTAATGGAATGTCTGACCTAAATCAAAGTATTTCATCTCTCCAGTCCTCAGTTTACTTATCTGTAAAATTTAAAAAAAATTACATTAGATGAGCTCGAAAGTCCCTTTCAATTCTAAAATGCTACCTGTTAGTTCTCACCCCATCCCCCAGCTCATTGCTTGCTATTGATTTTGTCTGTATTTTGTTTGTACTTGTAAATGTAAACGTTATCTCCTCCTACAGAATGTAAGCTCCTGGAAGACCACTTCAGTATTTGTGTCCCTGGCATCTAGCACAGCACTTGGCATATAGTTTAATAAAGTCTTATTGATTGATTACAGGGGAAAGAACATTTCATTTACAGTCAGAGGACATGGATCAGAGAAGTCTGTTAATTGCTACCTGTATGAATTTAAGCAAGCCACATTTCTTTCTAGGCATCAATTTCTTGATCTATAAAACAAGGGCTTCAAACCAAGTGTTTGCTACGGTCTCTTCTAGCTCTAAATCCTTTGATGTATCTACTGTGTCATGCTATGCAGATTTGATTTCTGAGTACTTACTCATTTTGGTCACGAGAGGGCAGTAGAACCTAGAATTCCATTTCAGCAACATTGCTTAATGACATTTCCCAGGGAGCGTTTAATTAAAGCAGTTTGTGTCTTGCGCCTTTCATCTCTTGGGAAATGAAGTCAGATGCTCATAAGAGTTATACCTTTCTTAACCAAACAGCTATTAGGCATAAGCATGCATTATAGGGCGATATCTGTAACACAAACACAAAATATGTTTAGTAATGAATAGCTTATATTCACACGTGCTAACAATGGCCTAAGGAGATGGTCTCCTACTGTCCTTTAAAAAAGTTTATCAAGCAAGCTTTCAAGTCCTTAAATGCTCTCCAGCCTATTTTTCTGGCAAAGGATGCTTAGTGTCCTAATGAGGCTATTCAAGACTAATTTGGAAGATGGGGCATTTAGCATTTCCTTTCTCTTTTTCCAACTATAATTGTAAATGACTTTGCTTTCCTGAATGAAGTAATTGGCTTCAGGCATTAAGAGGGTTACAAATTGTCTATGTAATTTTGACTAACTTCAAGTGTAACATCTGGTTAAGCCAGTTTGTGGTTGAGGTTGTACAATCTTGTAGTTGTCAAACCAGATCACAAAGGGTTGAACACTAGGGGAAAGGTAAGATTGGGGCTTGGTCAGCTGCTATGAATTCAGGGACAAGGCAAGAGGAAAGAGACATGGTTCTGGGGATTTGAGATGGCAAATATTAGCTCTGTTACCTTGGGCCTAAGTCACTTAAAGTCTGGGCACCTCAGTTTACTTACCTGCAAATACATTTAGTACTTGTACTACTTCTTGTCTGTTTTGGGAAAAAAAAAAAAGATTCATTGTAAGCCTAAAAAGGCTGCAGCAATGTGGATTGTGGTAATAAGCAAAATTATTTGCAGAGGAGATCTGCAGAAACACGACAGAAAAACATCTTGCATTTTTATGTGGCAGGGACAGCTGAATGCTGCAGAGAACTGGGACTTACCTCTTCATTGCTATAGAGTTTGTCTAAGGATAGGAATGTTTATATTCTTTTAAAAGAAAGAAATTGGTTCTTTTGAAAAAAGATACCAAAACTTATCCATCCAAATCAGGCTTGTTTTTCAAAGTAGTCCCCTTGAGAAGCTATGTTCTTATTCCAGTGATGAGCTAAGATACATAAAATATTATTATTATTATTATTATTATCTCTGAGAATATCATTGTAACAGCTAGCATTTATACAGTGCTTTGGGGCAGGTAGGTGGGGCAGTGGATAGAGTGCCAGGCCTGAAGTCTGGAAGACCTGAGCTCAAATCTGGTCTCAGATATTTACTAGCTGTGTGACCCCTCACAGCCCTATTTGCCTCAGTTTCCTCATCTATAAAATGAGTTGGAAAAGGAAGTGGCAAACCACTTCAGTATCTTTGCCAAGAAAACCCCAAATACGGTCACAAAGAGTTGGACATGAATGGAAAACAGTTCAACAACAAAAATTAGTTGATTGGACCTGGAATCTTATCTCCATAGAACAGACTGGTGTAGAAACTTCTAGCTTTTTAATTGGGCAATCTGCCTGTTACTTAAAGTCTTCCAGTTACCTGGGATACTCCCCAGTGGAGGGAGGGCAATCTCACTAACTAGGGACTAGAGAGGCCTGTGTCCTACTCTTGGTTCTGCTCCTCTTAATTAGCTGTGTGACCTTGGACAGACCACTTAGCCCATTTGGGACTTATTCTTTTTTCATCTGTGAGAAGATGTTACTGAACTAGAAGATGTTAAAAATCCTTTCCACTTCTGTGATTCTAAGACTTGCTGCCAACAACGACATTAAAAAAGAATGTGCCATGGGCTAGCAGAACAATTCCAAGACAGGAGTTTCAAAATTGTTTTTGAGCAAAGGCAGCGTTGTTGGCATGAACAGATAAAGCCTCCCAAAGGGATTATTTTGAGGAGACAAGACTCACTGAGTTTGAGAAATTCTGACACAGTTGTTAAAACAACAACAACCAAACATATTACTTTGTAGTTCCATCTTTATCTATTTTGCCATGATAGAACAAACACTCTTTTTGGTTTGAACTTCTAAGGAATCCTAACATTTGTAATCCATCAAATCTTTGGTGGCATAGTGATGCCCTGTAGGTTTTTATTTGATCTAGGAAAAGATAGCTGCTGGCCAGCCCATACAAGGGGTTAGAGAGTGTTAGCATGGGTCTTTTTCCTCTCTACATCATTCATTTCTGGTCTTTGTGAGACTTGATTCAATTCAACTCATTTCAAGTCAATAAACATCACAGATATAGATCAAATCAAAACCAAATCACAAAATCAAAAGGAAGTACAAGGCATTATGCTAGACTTTAAGGATATGGCTTAAAAAACCAAAATTATTCATAACATTTTCTATTATTTTAAGTTGTGTTTCCTCTTTTTAATTATTTAGGCAATACTCAACTTACAAAAAAGGTTGTGTAAGGAGGTAACCATCTCTCTCTCTCCCTCTCTCCTTACCACTTTATCTAACTAAAATCAACCATGTCTTTCCCTGTTCTTGTAACCCCAGCCTTAAAATATTTGTTGAGTTAGTCATCTTAGTGTTGGGAAAAACATCACTTATCTATTATATCACTTATTTGGATGTATATTTAACTTCAGCTTTTAGCTGATTAAGAACTCCTGCTTTGTACCTTTTGAAATTTCCCAAAAGTAATCCTCCTCTCATCAATTCTGGGCCGATTGTGCTTTCTCTCCTTCTCCCTGTCCTTTCTCTCCTTTACCCCCTTCCCTTTTCTCTTTCTCTTCCTTTTATCCTATCTCTTTTCTTTTCTCTTTTCCTCTTTCTCTTTTTTCTTCCCTCCTCTATATATACACCAACACATTCATACATGTACATCTCCACATACATATGTGTGTGTTTGTGTGTGTGTATACATATAACATTGATATATTGATATTGATATAGAGTTTGGCTCCACTTAAAGGCTAGACAATTAGTGTATATCTATAGATATTCCAAGGATGTACTAGGACCATCCTCTAAAGGTAGGAGAGCTGACTGTTACATTTCTAGTGTGAGCATTCACACTTCTGGAATCTGCTATCAGCAAACTACAAACTAGACCTAGATTTATTGTTTTTTGTTTTATGTTTAATTTTAATTTCATTTTTTCTCAATCACATGTCAGCAAAAATTTTTAACATTTTTTTTAAATGTTGAGTTCCATATTCTTTCCCTCACTCCTCTTCCCCCTCCTTGAGAATGCAAGCAATTTGATATAGATTATACATGTACAGTCATGCAAAACATTTCCATATTAGCCATGTTGTAAAAGAAAAGGCAGATCAAAGAAAACAAACAAAAAGCCAACAACTAATAATAATAAAGAAAACAAAAAAGTATGCTTCAATCTGCATTCAGACTCCATCAGTTCTTTCTCTGAAGATGGATAGCATTTTTCATCATGAGTCCTTCAGAATTGTTTTATATCATTGTCTTGCTGAGAATAGCTAAGTCATTCACAGTTGATCAAAATCTTGCTGTTACTGTATACAATGTTCTCTGGGTTCTACTCATTTCACTTTGCATTAGTTCATGTAAGTCATCTCAGGTTTTCCTGAAAGCGTCTTGCTTATCATTTCTTACAGCCCAATACTATTCCATTACAATTATATGCCAAAAATTGGTCAGTCATTCTCCAATTGACAGGTATCCCCTCAATTTCCAATTCTTTGCCACTACAAAAAGAACTGCTGTAAATATTTTTTGTACATATAGATCCTTTACCTTTTGCACTTAATTTATTGTTTTATTGATTGTCTAGTCTAAGAAAGTGAGGGAGAAAATCTTAAAAATATAAATTAAACTTAAAATTGTGTGGAAAGGCCAGGAACAACATGGTTGGGGGAAAGACAGGGAATCATCTGAGCTCTCCCCCATACCCCTCCAAATCCCTTTAAACAATGTCTCAAAACAAATTCTAAAGCACCAGAACCTATAAAAGGACAAAGTGAAACAATTTTCCAGCCCAAGACAACTTAGAAGGTTGGCAGGAAAGGTGTGTTGCACCTGGGTCCCCCACAGGCCACACCTCAACGAACCAGCAGTGGGCCTTGGTGACAATGGCAGTTTCCAGACCTCTATGCCATAGATGGTAAAGGGGTCAGACAACTGGTCAGACGGAGATTACAGGGATCTCTTTGCTGATAATGGCGGCAGGGCTCTGTTGCATTGCCCATACTTGCATCTGTGTTGCAGATCTGGGTCTGGAGTAACACTAGAGCCTGTGGCCACAGGGGAGTTGGGATCCTGGTTACAGTTCAAGGGTGGAAAAAGAGTGCTCACAGACCAGAGCACATACCAGGAGAGTAGTAAACACACCTCTCCCTAGATTTTTGTGTTTGTTCTTCGCTCTTGAAGGGGACCATGACATCAGAGAGAGGATGACATGACTTACAATTGACTTCATTTTGAGTGAGACAGGGCTGTACAAGGTCACCAGCCTCACTTTCTCCTCCAGAACCATCTGGGTCCAGTGGCCAGATATTCATCAGGATGACTGGAGATAGGTCAAAATGCAATGGGAGTCCCTGGCTCTTTTAAGCTAAGGTCTTTTCAGGTTCTCACTTTGAGTGAGGCAATGCCCATTCAATGAATAGGCCTCTTTAAGAAGTGAGTCAAGGGATGGACCCTTTAATTAAAAAAAAAAATCAAACTGGGACATACCACCTTGGAAGAACTGCAAATTTACAGGTCTCCAGAATTACTTCTGAAAACAGCTGCACAAAAAACCTGAAGCTTGGGAGAGAATTTGGAACTCAAAATTTGGAAAAATAAAAGAATGTTAAAATTGTTTTTACATGTAATTCATGGAAACAAATAAAATATTATTTTTAAAAATTGTGTCCTACTTTTTTTAACATTTAACATTTACTGGTACACTACTAATCTATCTTCATATTTATACTTACCTATGTGTCTATAACAATCTCTCTATGTAGATACAGGTACAAGCACAGGTACTGATACAAATACATATGGATCAGCTCTATAGGTTGGATCAAATTTTTTGAGGACTTACAGAGCTATTTCAGAAGAGAACTTTCCTGTAATATTTTCATGCCTGATTCAACCAGGATGATGTCATCCACAAACAGGAACACTTGGACCATTGATATCTTAATTTATCTTTACATCTATATCCGTATAACCATGTCCATAGATTTTACATTTATTGACATAAATATTTGTGTCAACTTAGTTATCTAAATATGGAGCTAGAAATAGACAAATAAAGATTCAAAGGCATGGCTTAGCGGCGTATGTCTATAATCCCAGATACCAGAGAGGCTGAGGTTGGCAACTGCATTGAGCTAATGAGTTCAAGTCTGCTATGCAGATCAGGTGTGCATACTAAGTCCAGCACCAATATGAATACCCAGAAGAAAGGGGTCACCAGGCTGTCAAGCAAGGCGTGATTCAGCCTCAGTCATAAATGAAACAGGTCAAAGCTTCTGGGATGATCAGTAGTTGGACTAAACCTGGGGGCAGCCCCTGTATTTCTGGTCTGGGAAAGTAAGGAGAATTAGTCTTTTTTTTTTTTAAAGATATAGAGATTTAGGTGCAGATAGAAATAAAATGAAGAGGCCATGTGGTAAAGTCGAAATAACACTGACTTTGGAATCAGAGGACTTGCATTCATATGTAGTCTCTGCTTTTATCTGAGTGAAATTGGACAAGTTATTTTAACTCTCAGAGATTCAGTTTTCTCATCTATAAAATAAGGAATTTTGACTTCTAATATCCTTTTCAGTTCTGAAAGTATGATCCTATGTAGACATAGTTGTAGGTATAGCTAGAGACATATTCTAAAATGTGGGAAGGGGAACCATGAACAAAAAAGCTGGAAAAGGAGGAAGGGACCAGGTTGCAAAGAGCTTTAAATGTCAGATAGAGGAATTTATATTTGATTCTAGAGACAATAGGGAGCCACAGGAGTTTATTGGGTAGTAGAAGAGGGGAGGGGTGGCATGGTCATATTTGCACTTTGGGAAAATCACTCTGTTGACTATAGGGAGAATGAATTGGAATGAAAATGTATTTGATATTAAACCATTATTGTAAGTAGTCTCATGCAACAGGTGATGAGGGCCTGAACTAGTGTGGTGGTTGTATGATTGAATGGGAGATGGCAGAGAGTGACACATACACAGAGCTATTGTGGCAATTATTGGTTATGTGGGGTAAGAGTAAGTGAAGAGTTGAGGGCTATGAGGTCAGGTGACTGGAAGAATGGTAGTATCCTTGACAGATACAGAGAAGTTTAGAAGAGGGTTGGATTTGGGGGTGGGGAGATAAAATGGCTTATTTGTATCTTGTTGAGTTTGAGATGCCTGTGGGATATCAAGGCTGAGCTGGAATATCAGGGGTTTGCACCAGAGATAAAAGGCTAAAGAACCATCAGATCATACTGACAATGGAAGAAAGAGGCCATATAATGGGAAATGCTCAGATACTAGCAGAGAGCAGCTAATGCTCAAAATTCCAGTAAAGAGGAGCAGAACAACTCAGCTGAAACACCCAGCAAAGAGAAATTTGGCAGAAACGACAGAGAAATAAAGGACCCCAGCTCAGAGAAGAAGGCAGGTTACCCAATGCATCAGCAAAGAACCTTGGGGCAGCCCTACAGCACCAGAATTATGGGTTACCCTAGATACATACATTTCCTCGCTGAACACGTCTTTACACATTTTTTTTTTTGCCCTGAGATTCTACTTATAGTTATTGTGGAGTTATTCTCTTCTTCTGCTTTTGCTTCTGAGGATTAACTTAACCCATGGTATTTCTTTGTCGTATTTGGAGTTTGCTTCTATTTGTTCATGCCTCCAGCCACGGTTCTTGGATTGGAGCTTGGTAGATAACCAGATTCTACCCTCTCCTATGCTCTTGGATTGGGTGGTGAGGCCCAGGTCCTGTTCCCACTTTAGTCAGCAGGCTAATGCTCTCCCACATTTCTGGACGGGGTAACTGGTTGAACTTCTTCCTTCCCTAACACACCTGGCCTGGACTAGGGAACTGGGACCATGCTCTGCCTTCTGTCTTAATCACTGGCTCTGACTCTACATCTGTCTCCTGGTGGCCCAATGTGGGCTTCAGATAGATGCATTGAACTTCTGGCAAAGATGGCAGTGTGAACAGTTGCAACCAAACCCAGTTCCATTGAGAAACTCCCGATCAAAGATGAAAGAAGAACAAATGAAGCAAACATTCAATAAAACCAAAGAAACATCAATAAGCTTCTCTATCTAGTCTTGGACTTCACAAGATGCCTGTGGGCATTCTGGCTGGGGTGCCTCAGAAAAATGTAAAGCCAGGGTGAACTCCCAAAAATGGGGCCTGAAATCAGCAGGATTTAATCTTCACCATGAGAGACAAAGACATCTCCCAGTAGATGGCTGTGCAAGAAGATTGAGGGGATGAAGTACCCAGGAGGACACTAAGAAGCCCTTCTGGAGACCTGAAGACATTGTGATCTCTGGTACAGGAGACCTGAAACCAGAATGATCACAATTCTAGGTCTTCCCCTGGGGTCATAGCTAGCTCTCATTAAGAGACTGCAGGAAGAGACGGAAGGGCTTAAGGACCAGAGGTGACTTGAGGCCCTCCAGGTAGTATGAAGCCAGCACAAATTCCAGTGTCCAGTTGGGACCTGTCAGGGCTGCATCTAGAGACAAAGCGTGGGGGGTCAGATTTTCTCCTTTTTTTAATATTCCCAGTGCTTAGCATAATGCCTGACACATAGTAAGTACTTCATAAGTGCTTGTTGTCTTGTTGGAAAATTGACAGGCTGGAAAGTGTACTTCAAATAGTGAACTTTGAAAATTATCCACACTGACTTATGTTTTCATTCTAACATATATAATATATATATGTATATATATATATATACACGTATGTATATATATATGCACATCCTATGTAATTCTTATTTGTGCCCTTCCATAAATCTTCCACAAAGTCTCTGTTAATCATGTGTGAGTCCTTCTCTTAAGTCTTTTAACCCTTCATGGGTACAAATGCCATACTCAAGATATCTTACCTAAATTACTGCAGCCCCTCCTTCTGATTGGCTGCTTCTTCTCAGAACCTCCATTTTAAGGAGGATGCCCAGTTTAACCATGTCTCCATTCCTCTGCAGTCTGTGTTCCTGACTCTCCTCCCAGACTTTCATTATAATACCCCAGAAACCTCTTTATCATAGAAGTTCACTTCCACCCTGGGCATCACACATTAGAAGCACCTCCACCCCTGTAGCCCCTACCTCTGATTGCCTGAATTCTCCCAGAAACTCCATTTTAAGAAAGATACCTAGGCCAGCTTTGCCTCTATTCCTTTCCAAGTATTAGTCTTGACTTTTCTTCTAGATTTTCTCTATAATGCCCCTACAACAGGCACCTTCACTTCTGCTCCCTCTATGTATTGTCTTTCCCCATTAGAATGTGAACTGTCTGAGTACAAGAACAGGCTTTATTTCTGCTTGTATTTGTATTTCTACCTCTTAAAACAGTGCCTGGCATGTAGTAAGTACTCAATAAATACTTTTTGATATCAATTGACTGTACTTGACTTTCCTAGGTCCTTTCCAACTAAATGTATAGCATCTATACTTGTAAGGAGAGTAAGATAAAAAATAGAGAATGTATATATTACCAATTCAGCATTTATTACTAATTATGACTCATATATATAATATATTATCAACATGTATGACAAAAAAGGAGGTAGGCCAGTCATGTAACAATACAGGTAGATATCATGATTTAGGCATGTGTATCTACAAAGGGTTAAAAGAGCTAAGAGAAAGACTCACATATGATGGGTACTCTATGGAGGACTTATAGGAGGACAAAAACAAAAACTTATAAAGGGTGTGCAGAGGAAAAGTGCATAGGGTATACATAGTAGAAGGTACAGTATAGGTCTGTATGGATGATTTTCAAAGACACTATTTGAAATTCTGCCTTTACCATGTCAATTTTTACAGATTCTTTTTTAAAAAAGTTTTCCTTTGAGATATCTTATAAAAATTGATCTCTCCTTTTTAACGTCAATAGGTCTTTTCAATCCCAAGACCCTTCTTTATCCGATAAATTGTTAGTACATGTTATTACTGTATATTTATGTTTATTTTGCATTTACTTACCTGAAAATGTTTCTCCCACCTCCAGTAGAATGTAAGGTTCTTCAAGGCAGAGACTATTTCATTTGTGCATCTGTATCCCCAATAACTATACCTGGAATATAGGAGATGTTTAATATTAACTGATTGATTGATTATGTTTCAGATCGATTCTGTTAAAAGAAAAAGATCATTGTCTTTAGGATAAAATATAAACTCTACTGTTGTATTTTAAAGCCCTTCATAACTTGAACTTAATCTACTTTTCCAGGCTTATTTATATATTACATTCCTTCCTTTATTCTGTTGTCTAGATATATTGACCTTGTTCTTCCCCACACATCCATTCTCTCTCATGTCTTTCTTTGCAATGGCAATCCCACATACCAGGAATCTCCTATGTCACCTCCAATTCACAGAATCCCTAACTTTCTTCAAGACATCTCAAGCAACACCTGGTTTTTGTTTTACTGATCCTTTTAATAGTACTTTCTATCTTAAAATTAACTTATATTTGTTTTAAATATACTTACATATGTTGTCTATGTCAATGGAATGTAAGTTCTTTGAGATCAAGGACTATCTCATTTCTATCTTTGTGTTTATCTTCAGAACCTGGCACTTACCAAGAACCTGATAAATACTTGTTGATTGATTCATTGATTGATTCACATATGAGTGACATCTAGTGAATAAATAGAATAATTACCTGAACTAGCAGGTTAGTCAAGAATCTTAGGAGTTATCATTTTGTAATTAAGGCACATTTTGTGGTTTTAAGTCTGAAAGCATGGGTAAAAGCCAACTCTGACATAGTCAGAAGTTCAGTCATTTTTTCAGTCATGTCTGATCCTTCCTGACCCCATTTGAGATTTTCTTGGCAAAGATACTGGACTGCTTTGCCATTTCCTTCTCCAGCTCATTTTAAGATGAGGAAACTAAAGCAAATAGGGTTAAATGACTTGCCCAGGATCACAAAACTAGTAAGTGCCTGAAACCACATTTGAACTCAGGAATATTAATCTTTCTGACTCTAAGCCAGGCATTCTGTCCACTGTGCCACCTAGCTGTTTCCTTATAACATAGTAAGTAACATAGTAGGTGATTCTTTAAGAATAGTGGTACATCGGTTCAGCACTAAACAAAACCAAGCAAATGGCACATTTATGTATATACACGTGTATATGTATATGTGTCACACACACACACTACACCTAATATTGTCACGGTCATTATAATGCTTGTTTTCTTTAGCTATATACTTGGGGCACACTGAAATAATGTTGCAGATAAAATAAGATACTCAAAAAAATACTTCATCAAATCTTGAACAATCATATCTAGAATGACAAAATGTCAGTTGATTGATTAGAACAGACTGATAGTTTGTTACTGGATTGTAAACTTCTTGGGAACAAAGGCCATATCTAATTATATATTATAAGTTCATTCAACACATTTCTAAAGACTTTCTATGTGCTAGGCATTAGAAGAAAAAAATACAAGAATGAACCACAGTTTTTGATTTCAAGGAACTCTGTATACAACTGTATGATAGTAATTTACAGATAGTAGGTCCTTATGAAATATTTGCTAAATTGAATTAAACTACTTTGTGAGGACTTCCAATATGATAAAATATTTTCAAATTAGAAAAACAATATTTTTTATCTGGCTCTGTTTTTTTTTTCAGCAGGAATGCTAGAAAGTCTTCTATTCTATTAAAGATCTATGTTTTCTCCAGTGGGGTTGTACTTAGTTTTTCAGGATAAGTTATTTTTGATTATACGAGCACCAGTATGTCACTATTTCCTATCAAAAATTTAAATTTTATTTAATTCTATTTCGTTAAAAACTGCATTTGTCTTTATTTCCAAGTTTTCTCCAAAGACCTGTACTTAGCAGAATGCCTGGATCACAGTAGGTGTTTAATAAATGTTTATTGACTGATTGAAATATCTTATACTAGGTGAGGTAACATGGTGTAGTGAACACAGAACCAGCCTCCCAGGTCACATCTGGAAACATGCCCTGACTCTGACACATATTGTCTGTGAGACCGTGGGAATGTCTCTTAATCTCTCAGGGACCCACCTATATAGGATTTTAAACTGCAAAGCAGGTGTCAAGGCGCATTGGTAGAGGGAGTTTTGTCACTGTCTTCCCATGTGGATGAAATCAAAGGTGTGGACACAAATAACAACAAAACTTTGCCTGAAGGAGAGTGTTGTAAGAGTTCTTCTAAGTACCCTCCTTAGGTCAGGTTCAAAGTTAGAATGAAGTGAGATGCTCATGAGTCACTGAACATTTAATAAAAGAGGAAGTTTGCTTTGCCCTAACACAGCAAGGACATACAACAAGGATACAGTGGCCTTTAGCTTCTCCATATATGGGACCCACCTTGTTTTCATCTGGAAACTGCATTTGATCTACCAGTCATGAAGTTATGGGGATTGCAGTGTCTTCAGGCACCCACCAAGGCTGAAGGATTCTGACTCTATGCAAGACTGGGAGTGCCCATGGAAACAGGAAGCTCCTTCAGAGAAACATTGGGAGGAAAACAATCAGGTTGTATTGGATGGGGAGGAAGCTGGGTCAGGGAAACTGGGGGCCAATTAGGTGAGGGGGGAGGGCAAGCTGCATCAGGAAAACCCTGGTCCTATCACAAAGAAAAAACACCTGGGAAGAATTCACCTTACAGTGATAGAGACCAAAAGAAGAAAATGTGTCCTTTCTTCCTCCCAATTTCTGGAGTAGGTTAAACATAGACTCTTAGATGGATACTAATTTTTGTATGCAAAGCTATTCATAGCAGATATTATTAGGTGCAAAAATACTGCATCAATTATTAATAGCCAAGAACGACAAAAGAAGCATGATTTCCCACCCTTTGGGGGGGGCAGGAAATGGATGGAGAAACTGTACATGTCAGATTGTTACACAATAGTCTCAATTTCAAATATTGAATGTCACTGATCCCTGTAAATCATTGAAGTATACTGACTATCCCAATATTTTTGGTTCAATAATATTTTTGAACCAAAAGATCTGTTGGTGAACATTACAATCTAAAAGATCTGTAAGCTTCCAAAGACTGAGAACAACAAAATGTGGGGTCATGGCTTTTAGGGTTGGAAAACTTTAGACATAATCTAGCTCAACTTCTCATTTTGCAGGTAAAATGTGACTCAGAAGTGATTTGTCCAAAGTCACAGAGCTAATAATGATCTGCTGCTAAGGTTCAGATCCAGGATTCAGAACACAGGAGCTCTGCCTTCAAATTCAATATGCTTTATCCCATGAGTGCATTGAGAGGTCTTTGAGACTTATAGGCTGAAGAAATATCAATTATCACCAAAATGGAAGGGGAATGGGAGGGACCAAGAATTTATATGATGCCTGCCATGTGCCGAGACAGCTAGGGTGGCACAGTGGATAGAGTGCTGGGCCTGGAGTCAGGAAGACTTATCTTCCTGAGTTCAAATCTGGCCTCAGGCACTTATTACCTGTGTGACTCTGGGCAAGTCACTTAACCTTGTTTGTCTCATTTCCTCATCTGTAAAATGAACTGGAGAAGGAAATGGCAAACCACTCCACTATCTTTGCCAAGAAAACCCCAAATGAGATCATGAAGAGTCAGACATGACTGAAAAACAATTGAACAGCAACACTATATGACAGCCACTGTGCTAAATGCCTTTATAAATATAATCTCATTAAATCTTCATAACAACCCTGTGATATAGAAGCTATTATTATCCTTATTTTATAGTTAAGGAAACTGAAGCAAACAAGTCAAATGACTTGCCTAGGGACACATGACTATTAAGTGCCTGAAGCTGGATTTGAACTCAGGTCTCCCTGACTGTAGATCCAGCACTCTATCTACTATTCTGGGTAGCTGTCCCCAAACACAAACATGCTAGGTCATTTTAAATATGCATACATCTACATCCATAGTAGGCATACATGTGTGACATGTGTATAGCACAGTTTGGTATGAGTGGTTCCAGAGTTTCCAGTTGTTAAGTCTTGCTTGACAGCACTACACCAAGTGAGGTAATATAAAATGCTTACAAGACTATGGCAATCAGAAAAAGCTCATCAGCCATGTGTCCTGATTTTTGGTTCAGAAAATAGGGCCTCAGTGCCCATGGACACCATAGTCTATGTGTCCCAGTGTACCCTGGTGAACCTGGATATTTCATCAACATTATAAAAACTTTGTTCTTCTTCTCTTTTTTATCCAGATCTGTTTTATCAGCATCTGGTAAACAAACTTCCTTAATGTAGACCAAGTATTCTGTAATGTGTCATCTTAAAGAGTTTTCTGGGCCCACTGAGAGATTAAAATACTTTGGCGGGATCACATAACCAGAATACATCACAGGCAGGTCTTTCTGCCTCTGAAGCCAGCCCTTTACCCACCTATATCTTACTGCCTCATTTTATAAATAAGTAAAACCATATATTGGTTTATGAGTCAGTCACTTGTGGGTTTCCATTAAGATTCTCCATGGCCTGACCATCTCAAATGAACTGATCCAATTTCAAACTCAAAAAAACTGAAGGCAGGATTCTGGATAGTTCTCACCCCAACTGCCTAACCTCCCCTGAAATCCTGGACTGAAATAGCCAGTTGGGTATGGTTTAACTATATAAACAGTTCTTATTGATCTTCATGTCTCCTAGAAACTTCCTGGGTCCCTTCTTCTTCAGCCACTCCTTCTAAAGACCTGCTGTGATTCCTTCCTTTATGAGGTTTTCACTAAGAGACAGTGATCAGCCACCTGATCTCTGCTTAATCTTAGAAACACAATTTAAAGACATGGGAATATAGCAGGAAACCCCTTTCCACACTCCTGCAGTTACTGTCCAGTTCCTCTTGAGCAGGAACCAAAGCTCTCAGGGGACTCTGAGCTCATCATGAATTTTTCCCAAAGCAGGAACAATTAAAAGCTACCCTCCGTGGTCTTTGTTGGATAAAGACAGCACTTGGACCTCAGAACTAATTAGGCTTTTTGAGGCTGGGGTGGGGAGGAGATTAACACAGGTGGATCACTCCCAATTGCCCTCCTTTGCCTCCTCTTCCTCTCCCTTCTCCTTAATTTATTACTACAGTAGCCTCATTCTCTCCATTTGTTTCAAAACTTTGAATCACCATTACTGGATAGGATTTCATTATCCTTGTTCTCATCTCTCTCTCTCTCTCTCTCTCTCTCTCTCTCTCTCTCTCTCCACCCCCCAAGGCATCTTAGAACCATGAATGACAGCCCTGGGGATAAATCATAGTCCAAGGCTCTATGAGTCTTCCTCCTTCCTCCCACCTTGAACATATCTTTTCTCCCACACTCAGGAATAGGGAAGGGGAGGAGGGCAGGAGTGAACAGGGAAAAGAAGGTAAAGAGGTCCTATATATAGGAAAGGATGCAGGTAGGTATTAGAAAGATGGTAGGTTAAAGGAACCTGTCTCCCTTCACCTTGAAGCAAGAGTATCTGGTACAGGACCCTCTAGCTTATGTATGGGCAAATGGAGAAAACGCTCTTGCTACTGCTTCTGATGTCGCTACTGGGGAATTCTGAGAGCTCTAAGCTATGTCTGTGGTCATGAGAACAATATTACTGGTGGCATTCCAATTGTATATGATCCAGATTTAATGAAAGAAAGCATTGTTTGTATTTGGACATTTCCAGTGTGAATAAGGGAGAAAACAAAGATTTGTTGTATCCCTGAAAATTATTTTATTGCATCACGAGACCAAAATGCCTTTCCAGAATATCATGTCTTGGGGCAGTTAGGCAGTGCAGTGGATACAGCACTGGAGTTAGGAGGATCTAAGTTCAAATCTGGCCTCAGATACTTGACATTTACCAGCAGTGTGACCCTGGGCAAGTCACTTAACCTGATTGCCTAAAAACAAAACAAAAGAAAAGCAGAATCATATGTCTCTATTAGGATTAAAAAGGAATATGGGATCCGATATATGGAAATTCTTGTTACAAGCTTTGATTTCTTTTACATGGTAGAATAGAAAGACCCTTAAAGTAAGAGTCAGAAGTTCCTTATCAGGCTAGATTACCTTGGACAAGTGTCTTCAATTCTCTGAGCCTCAGTGTGCTAATCTGTAGAAAGTTCGTAACAAAATCTTCCCTTTGTGTAATAATGATAATAAGATAATGTGTGTGAAAGTGATTTATAAACTATACAAATTATCATTGTGTTATTGTTGTGTAGTCTGCTTTTCCCCCTCCCTGTGTTTTTTTTTCCTTTTCTAATGTATCATTTTGTTTAATAATACTTCGGTAGCAAAAGTATGAATGCATTTCCATATCCCTGTTCCCAGCCCATTAGACATGGAACTGGTGGTGTCATGAAGCCAACTCCTAGTGGCTAGCAAGAGCTGTTAAATTTTCATTGTGAGAATTTAAGACTCAGAAAAGCAAATGCTATCCATCAGGGCTTAATTGATTGTTTTGTTAATTGTCTAAACTTAAGAAAGTAATGGATAAAATGTTCAAAATGTAGATTCAACTTAAAATTGTATCATGTGTGCATTTTCTCCCCAAAAAAGCTGCTTGTTAAACATCTACCAGCACAACCCCTGCATGGTAATGAGCATACTTCCAGAGTTTGAAATAACACAGAGAGGCAGCCAGGAGTTAGGAGAACTGGATTTATTGGTCTGCTCCTACCACTAGACAATGGGAAAATCACTACATCTAAAGAGGAGTTTCTGTCTCTTCTTCCTCTTTTCTTCCTCCAAAATAGGGAAATTCACCCTTTCCTCTTTTAACTTGATAATTAAGTTAATAAGATATTCCTAAACAAGAGGTAGTTTTGCATGGTGGTTAGAAAGCTGGCTTTGGAGCCAGGCAGACTTTAATTGTGATTGCGTGATCCTGAGCAAGTCCCATAAACTCTTGTTGCTGTATGCTACCCTCTAATACTTTAAATTGCAGAGATGGCAACAACTTGCATCAGTAAGAAAAGTTTCCTTTAATCCTTTAATCCCTACAATAGCAGGAGTTTCTTATCCAGGAGTTCCCTATATCAATGAAATCACAAGTTTCATTTGTATTCTTGGCCATATTTTGCACTCTTAAGAAAGTGAAAAGATTCTACAGACCTAATCCTAATAAAACAGATTTCAAAGGACAGTTCACATTCTTCAAGGTCCTGGGATATTCTATAGAATATTGCTGAAAATGAGTATCTGATAAGTCAGAAATTATTTTATTAAAGAGTTGTTTATTGTAATGAGATTTGACAAGGATAGTCAGGGTAGTCATGGAGAGGCAGTGTGATTCAATGGACAGAATGTTAGCCTTGGAGTCAAGTGTGCTAGGCCTGAATCTTATTCCTGATCCTTACAGTGATTATAGGCTGAAGTAGAGAACATGAGAGATTGAGGCCACACATAGAGGTCCTTAAGTGTGGCCTTTTGACTGAATCCAAACTTCACAGAACAAATCCCCTTAATAAAAGGATTTGTTCTGTAAAACTTGGACTCAGTCAAAAGGCCACACCCAAGGAACTAGAAGGCCACATGTGGCCTGGAGGCTGCAGGTTCCCCACCCGTGGTATAGACAATACACAACCTCTCCCAGCTTAAGTTTCCTTAACTATAAAACAGGGACACAAAGCCTTGTGCTTAACTGGACTTAACTGGAACTTTATAAGGAAAGTACAGCTCTGTGTAACTCTCATTGATTGTCATTATCATTCCTTTCTAGGCAGATGAGTGTGCTGAGAATCTGTGTAGTGCAGAATGGAAAAAAACATTTTGAGGAGCAAAAGTGTAAATATGGGGCAAAGAATGTCATTGAAAGAATAGCTCCCTACTGGACATGTAAATACTTGTCCATGTAAGTTGGAGTGGGAATAGAGGAAAGGTGGGGAAAATGTGAGTGCAAGAGTAAGAAAAGAATAGAATGAAATAAAGTTATTCATACATTCAATAAGTATTTATTAACAACCTCTTGTGTTTAACGGATAACTAGGTGGTATAGTGGATAGAGTATCAGGCCCAGAGTCAGGAAGATCTGAGTTCCAATCAGACCTCAGACACTTATTAGCTATGTGACCGTAGCAAGTCACTTAACCCTTTTTGCCTGTTTCCTCATCTGTAAAATGAGGAGGAAATGACAAACCACTCCAGCATTTTTGCCAAGAAAACCCCAAAAGGCATTATGAAAAGTCAGACATGAATGAAAATGACTAAATAACACCAACAACATGTATATAACACTATGTTAGTCACCATGGGGGTAGCAAGTGGGACAGGATGAACAGGATATATCAAGAAGCTTACAGTCTATTGGGAGAAATGGACATATATACAAAACAGACAAATACATAAAACAGGAGTTAAATATAAATACAGTATGATAGATAGAAGACAGGCTACAACAGAGAGTTAAATGCAAAGTACAACCAATATGAAGTCATAGAAAGAAGCAGTCTTTGTGGGCTGGAGCTCAAAAGAGGGCTCCATGAAAGATACAGAAACTAAACTGGGGCAGGAGGTGGATAGATGGAGTAATGCACATAAGATGGGAGGAAACTGTGTGAGCAAACATTTTAAAGGTGAGAACACTCACAGCATTTTAGGGAACAATGTGTAATATAGACTGGGTGCCATTGAATGATTCATGTTGGGGGAAAGTGACACATATATTCAGAAGTCAGATTGTGGAAGGCCATGGTTTATCTTATAAGCAATGGGAGGACACTGATATCTTTTGTTTTGGTATTTTTTTTTAAATAAAGAAGTAACATCTATAAAGTGGTGTTTTAGGATGATTAATCTGGCAGTGATGTCTTTAGGATGGATTCAAGTTGGGAGGCAATGGAAATGGGGAAGCCAATTAGGAGACTATTGTAAAAAAAAAAAACCTGTGAAAGGTAATAATAGATAATTAGATTATTCTGGAGAATAGCAGAGGGAATATTAATAATAATATTTACATAGTACTTTAAGGTTTACAAACCACTTTATATGTTATCTCATTTGATTCCCACAACAACCCTGTGGGGTAGGTACTATTATTATCCTCCTTTTACAAATGAGAAAACTGGGTCTGAGATGTTAAGTGAACTGACCAGACTCATACATCTAGTAATTGTCTAAGGACTTTCTGCCTCCAAATTCAGCCTGTTATTCACCATTCCACATAACTGCCTCAAAAATAAAGTGAAAAAGAAATAATATATATAAAATATCTTATAAAGGAAGAATGAACAAAATTTGGTTAGTTATATATGAAGTGAGGGGAACCACTTTAACATTAGCAAAATGGTGGTACCATTGAAATAGGGAAGTTAGGAAAGGCAAAGATGTATTCTGCACTCCCCCATTTTAAACTCATAACTTCCTATGGCATGTGAACCTATTAAAGAAAAAGAAAATGGAAATTTTCTCTGCCTGCTTTCTTCACATTTCCTGCTGTGGTGATAACTTCTGATGTGTCTCTGGCACTGATCTGCTGTAGACATCCAGCTGAGCAGAGCTAAATGAGCAGCTGACATTTAATACCTACTCAACTAAGCCTTAATGTGATCAGTTCTCACCTAATATACAGCGTCTACTAAGTCCCCATCACAGCCCTTTTTAGCAACTACATCCTTACGACAAAACCTGCTGTTTCCAGCCCCCACCAATCCCTGACCCTATTCATTCCTTTTCCTATTCATTCACTTCACTCCCTTTGTCTCTTGCCTTCTTGCCTTGTTCCTGCCTTTCTCCCATTGCTTGTCCCATATTTAGCAATACCAGTTATTGCTGTTCTCTAAGTAAACTGTGCACAAAGTTCATTTTATAATCCAACTCACCAGCCCCTGATAATTGAGAGAATCATAAATCACAAGACATATATTTGGTAAACCCCCACCCTCATGCCCTGTTTCCACTTGTCAAGAATATGGACAGGGATGCTCTTGGGCTTTTACTCAGTGCTAACTGAGAAAATGTATTCATAGATGTCCTTCATTTCTCCTCCTTTACTTCATTATTAACAGCTTCTGACAAGAAGATCTAGGTGTTAACTCAAAAGACAAGAAACATGCTACCTATAAAAGCTATAAAATAATTGAAACAGGTGCCTCAGGAATTAAGTTTCTTGATACTCAGAAGTCAACAAGCAAAATATGAAGGTCTATTTGTTAGGAATGTTGTACCTAGAATTCATGCCTTGGGCAAAGGTCACCTCTGGTGACCTCTGAGACCCTTTCTAACTTTGCTTTCTATAACTAGAATTCTGTTAAGATAGCCGAACTGGAGTTGAAAGGGAAGGCACAAGTATCTGATCATGAGAATCCAGCTTGGGCATCCAGCTGAATCTTAAGATACAAGAAGGAGAAGGGGGAAGAAAAGTAGAGCAAAGCTTTCAAGTAAAGAATTTTCTAACAGATACAATGAAAACATGTATCTGTCAATCGCATTATCTCCCACCATGGAGAGAGTTCATTTTTCTCATGGCCAAAAATAATGACAGATGTTGAGGCTAGGAGAATAAAACATATTTAACAGCTAGCAAAGGGCATCAATTCTAGAACAAACTCCTCTTCTATGAATACAATTTTTAAAATAATACAATTCTAGAGGAAAAGGTTGATTTTTTTCCCCACTGATAACCCAGGGTGAAACTGATGAATATAAATTTTCTGGAGCTACAAAGTAATTTTTTCCAGTTCACTCTGAACCTTACTCTCTTATTTACAGCTTAACTATACAATATAAAGAAGGAAATACTGAGTAGGAACAGAACAGCTATCTTTAAACTTAAGAAAGAGGAAAACAATTTCTCCTCCATGATTCCAGAGGTCAGAACTAAAACAAATAGTTGAATAGGGAAATAGATTTTGACTCAACATAAGAAAACCTTTCTATGAATTAGAGCTGTCCAGAAATGAAATTAATTGCCCCAATATGTAATGAATTCCCCCACAACAAGGTGTTCAATTGGAGGCTAGATGGCCATCTCTTGGGGATGATAGAGAAAAAATAATTGTGTAGACTAGGAGGTAGAATTAGATGACCTTGCTATAGATTTGGAGTAAGGAAGACCTGAGTATGAGTCCTGTTTAAGATACTTACTAGCCATGTGGCTTTGGGCAAACTACTTAACCATTTTCAGTCTTAGTTTTCACATTTGTTAAAAGGGGATAATAATAGCACCTACCTCACAAAGTCTTTGTGACGATCAAATGAGATAACGTACGTGAAGCACTTTGCAAACCTTAATGCACTGTTTAAATATTAACTATTAACATTATTATTCAAATCTATTTAATTTTTCTGTGACTGTATATTTATACCATGGATGCCACCTTCTCATTCAGTCATAGTAAGGTCTCTTCTTATTTTGAGGCTAACACACCCAAAAGCTACATTTTCTAAGGAGCTAAGTAAGTTTCGATCCAAGGGACTTCGCCAAAGAATTGTAGTAGCATGTTAATAGGCAAAAATTCAACTGCATTTGAATAGAAGAAGCAACTGTTCGTCTTTGTCCATTTGGCTTTTATGGCCAGATGAGTCAGTTCAGGTATCATGGACATGGGCCAGCTTTTTCAGAGCCTTCTTGACCTCTCGATTCCTTAGGCAGTAGATGAAAGGATTAAGGGCTGGAGTCACAATGGCATAGAAGATAGAAATGACTTTGTTCATGTTGAAGGCATGGATGGCACGTGGCCGGGCATACATAAAGATGGTGGCTGAGTAGAAAATAGTGACCACCACAAGATGCGAGGCACAAGTAGAGAAAGCTTTATGTTTTCCTGTGGGCATCTTTAGAACTGTAACCAGGATGCATCCATAGGACAACACTGTGATAAATAATGGAAAAAGAAAGATAATTAATGCTAGAATAAAGTCTACTAGTTCAGCCATGGACATGTCTGTGCAGGACAGATTAAGCACAGGAGATATGTCACAAAAGAAATGGTTAATGACATTGGGACCACAGAAGCTAAGGCGGGAGATGAAGTAGATCTTGGCCAAGGAGATACCAAATCCAATGGTCCAAGATCCTAGAGCCAGGCGGAAACAGAGGCCATGGCTCATGATGGTGGGGTAATGGAGTGGGCGGCAAATGGCCACATAGCGGTCATATGCCATGGCAGCCAGGAGCACACACTCAGTACACATTAGAGCAATGAAAAAGTAGAGCTGAGCCATGCAGTGGGAGAAAGAGATGCTGTTGCTCAGAGACCAGAAACTGAATAGCAGCTTAGGTACAGTCACCGAGATATACCAGGTCTCCAGGAAGGAAAGGTTAGCCAGGAAGAAGTACATTGGTTTGTGGAGTGGCCTGTTCCTTTGCACCAAAAGGATGATGATCATATTCTCTGACACTGTCAGCATGTAGGCCATGAGGAACATCAGGAATATCAGCCCACGCATGGTCCTGCTTCCTGGGAACCCAACCAGAATGAACTCGGTCACCATCGTCTGGTTCTCCACATCCATGACATACAGCTTAACTTTCCTAGACAGATAATTAATCACACAGTCACAAAATCCCTGGAAATAGGACTCTTATCTTTCCCCATACTCCCATCAGAAAACTCACAATGACCTCAGCCCTAGAGTACATCTAGTGTCTACCAAGACCTAGGGGAATGACTGACCTCCCTCTTCAGATATCTGATAACTCAAATGGTTATTTCTTCAACTCAGAGAAGTATTTCCCGATTTATGTCCTAAACTCCACTTTCCCCAATTTTCTTTCAGTTTTAGATTTGAGATGGAGAACTATTGGAATACTCTGGGATACAGGAGGCACTGTTGGAGGAGGACGACATTGTGGAGGTTTCTCTATGCATACAAATATACTTGTATGTGAGGAATCATGTGATTTAGACTCATCAGGAAATAGGTTTGGGAGGTTTGTTTTTGGTAATAGAAAAGTGGTAATGAAAGAATGGACATACTGGTGAGAATTTGTAGAACAGATATGAGAGATAGCACTATTTCCATAAATTGGTTACTATGAAGTTAGAAGACTGGCTTATCCACATAGGACAGTAGATAGGAATGGTTATGTCTTTAGGGAGACAATATGTTAGATTAGAGGGGCATCTAGGTAGTATAGTGGATAGAGCACCTAACCCAGAATCAGGAAGACTCAAATTCCAGAGTTCAAACTTGGCCTCTGATACTAGCTGTGTGACCCTGGGCATGTCACTTAACCCTGTTTCTTCAGTTTCCTCACCTGTAATATGAGCTGGAGAAGGAAATGTCAAACTACTCTTGTCTCTTTCCAAGAAAATTCTAAATCAAGTCACAGAGTTGGACATAACTGAAGCAACTGAACAACAATAATGTTGGATTAGACCTTATGGAGTTGTTATTTTATGGATAGAGGAAACTCACAAAGTGAAAACTCCTTCTACCCGAGAAGACTGTCACTTCTTCAGCAACTTATGGTCTAAGAGCATTGCCTGGGACGTTAAGAGGTTCAATGACTTATTAAGAACATCTTGACCAGGATCAGCTCTCTGTCCACTATGCTATGTATGCAGCCTCTTAATAAGTCATTCATATGAATTACTAAATCCTGAGTACCCCTTCATTTGATATTTTGGGTATATTAAAGTGCAAGGTAATATTTGGTATTTTTAAATTTAAGCACTATATTTTCTAAAAAATCACAAAAGTTCTATTTTGATGCTTCATCCTACCATGGAGAAGACCATGGGTTTTTAAAGGCTATGCTAGTGGAAGAGATCAAGCTTGGCAGAGTGCACTATGTTGTAAAGGCTTGGGGTGTGGTCCTGGTAAATTGATTATGTTCACTGTCTAAGGACCACTCCAGTCATGTATGGAGAGGCTTTTTATCAGGTAATGAATTTTTTGGCCATGACAAACACATGATACACAGGCAGAAAAATAACACCCCTGTGACTGAGACTCATTCTCACTTCCCTCTCCCTGAAATTTACTCCATTCATGGAAAACACCCCAGATTGTCAAGATCATCATTGTAAGCATATGCCACCAGAGATGAGCCTACATTTTAGTAATCAATCAGACATACAACTAGAAAGATGGACATTCACACAGAGAAATATATATATTTTTTGGTCTGACCCTGTAATTTGATTGGTGTAGGACACTATGGCCAGATACCCACACTAAAATAGCTTGTTTTTACAAATATATAAGCTAAAATGTGCATGTATATTAAGTTGTATATAGATATGTAAGTGTAGATACAAATGCAGATACGATACAGCTAAGGTCATACATCCATTCAGGCAGTTATTGAGTACCTACTCTGTATACACACCTCTATGTAGACATAGTCACAAAAAAATATACTTGTTGACAAATACTTATATGTTAACATATGATCACATATGGATGCACACAATAGTGCACATACACACAGCAAAGAGGGCATACATTCACAAAAATAGATACATGAGAACACATAAAGGCACACATACCTACAGAAACAGGCAAACATAATCACATGACATGTCCGAAAAAAAAAAAGCCGTACACAGACACGGAGAAACAGACACAAGAACTGAGATACAAAAAAAAACTTACACCAGTACCTTTACACACATGGAGGGACCTCCACAATAGAGGCTTCCCTTGCTTTCTGATTGCTGCATAAGTGGCAGCACAGACACAAATCCTAAAGAAAGGGCTGGAAGATTTTAATTTTTTGTGATTCCACCACAGGTTGAAATTTAAGTATTACCTGGCTCTTAAAACCAAATGGTAGAAACACTCCCACATTTTTCCAGAGCCCCATGAAAACCCGGCGCCTATTTCTTCAAGCACAAATGAGTTAGTTGCAGCATTGTGAAACCGAAGATGTTTATCAAGAACAATGACAAGGTGTGAGGGAGGACTCCTCTCCTCTCACCTTAGGACACACATAGGCTGAGAGTGAGTTGAGAAGTCATGATATTTGGTTAGGGAATGGGAGATGTTTGTGCTAAAAAATAAACTGACATCTTGACCAAGACCAAGAGATTTAAACATTCCTATGATATGACCATTGGTGAAGTTATTTCCTATTCGACATTAAATCAGTGCAACTAAAAACCCTTCAAAATGAGCCCCGGAGACATGGTACTTACCCTCAATGAACTGTCCTTGGTGGAGTGAAGGATGAGAGAAGATTCTTCAGTGAATCTGAAAGAGGAAAAAGCAGAAAAGAGAAAGTCATTTATTGGGAAGTGGTCATGAGATACCTACTGTCTAAAGTTAGAAGGAGAGAATGGGCACAGATTACTCCCAATACTCCAATCTGGACATGTTGTGAGGGACTTCCCATACAAGGGGTGTGTGTGTGTATGTATATGTAAAGGAACATCAGAATGACATCCCCAGCACCTTGTGGCTACAACAGCCATCCTCTGCCAGGTGGCATCTGTAGCATAGTCTTGGGCACAAGAAGCTACTGGTATTATGAGCTTCTGAGAACCTTATATTGCCCCAGGAGTTTCCCCATGTTACTGCTAAAGCCCACGGGGAGGGAAGTTTCTACTGTAATGGTCTAAGATTGCTAAGGAAACCAAGAGTTTCTATTTAGAAGGTGTTGTACCTTTTTTAAAGAGACAGAAGAGTCATCTGAACTTGGTGCTAGTAATAAATATACATTTTTGGTAATAAAATATATACTGTCCAACTAGAATCATGAAAGATTTTAATTTTTCCTTCAAAGTCCATAGCCACACATATTTAAAAGAATAATTGTGGCCAACACAATTAATACATAATTGCCTTAGATAACTTTCTGTTGTCACAATCTGGAGTTAGGGGAATAAAAATGAATGAATTTTTTTTTAAAAAAAGCATTATTAAGTACTTTCATAAGGACACAAAGAACTAAGCATTTATATCTTGACAGATCTAGGTTGCATAATTGATAAAGTGCTTCACTTAAATGAGGAAGATCTCAGTTCAAATCCTTTCTCAAACATTTACTTCTTAGGTGTTACCTGAGGGAAGTCACTTAGCTTGCCTTGGGCCTCAACTTATTCATCTGTAATATGGGTCTAATAACTGCAGGTACCTCACAGGGTTGTCATGAGAACCAAGTAAATAAAACAAAAAACAAAAAACAAAAATGTGAAAAAGCATTTGCAAATCTGAAAGCACTTTACAAATGCTACTTAATATTATTCTTGGCGATAGTGTTTTCTGAATTATCTGTTTGAGTGTTCCCTTGAGGACCTATGGCATCAACTACTGAAATCCAAAACCTCTAGAGCTAGATGTTGTTAAACAGAAGTTAAAAAGAAACAGATAATGTTAGCTCTTATGGTAACCACCTAGGGAGGCTGAGATCAGGCATTAGTCTGTCATCCAGTGTCTTTCTTTAGACTAAGCACTACACAATGCCCTGACCTGCCAGGCCACAATAGAGTCACGATCTAAGCTCCTGTCAGACATTGACAAAGGCACAATGGTATAGTGGATAGAAGGCTGGACTTGGAGTTAGAAAGACCTGGGTTCAAATCCTATCTCTGACCCTTACTAGTTACTTGGCCTTGGGCAATATACTTAAACACTCTACCCCTCAATTTCCTCATCTATAAAATGAGAGGGTTGGACTTGATGATTTCTATGGTCACTTGCATTGCTAAACATATGATCCTGTAATCTTTTCTGCCCTAGGAGGGGGCTTACAAAATCATCACTTCTATTGAATAATGATTTTCTTTGTACCCTAAAAACCCTGGGTTTTGTCCCTGATCTCATAGGAACTTGTTCCACAAACATTTATTCACCAAACATTGGTGATAATGCTACCTATAGTGCCTGTGTCATAGAATTGTTGTGAAGGGCAATGAGATAATGTTTGTTAAGTTTTCTGTATCTTAAAGAACTTTATAAAAATTAGCTATTGTTATAAACCCCAGTTCCCTTGATTCAGGTCTGTGCTTTTCTTAAATACCATGCTACAATCATTGCTGCCCCAACCCCACTTACCAAGTAGAAACATAATGGTAAACATAAAAAAAAAAAAATCAAAGACCATTCTTTTTTATTGGATAAATGGTAAAATCATCCAAGTTAACTTAATTAAAAATGAAAATTTCCAATGTAATTTGTTTGAAATTTCAATCTTAGAATAGAGGAATACATTTTCCATGTAATTGCCCTTCAGATACTTGAAGAAATTTTTCATGAATCCACCCCCTTAAGTTTTCTCTTCTCTAGGTTAAACATCTCCTAGATTAAACAAAACCTTATGAGATTCTGTTTCTTAATGTGGAAATTTTAAAGACGAAAGAGATACTAATTTTGAAATATTGGACTGAAATTTCTAGTGCAGAAAAATATCTTGATCAGAGAACAGACTCACTGATTAGAATTAATGCAAAACATGATGATTTCAAGCCCCTGTATCATACTTATCATGTTTCTCTGGGACCAAAATGTCAGCCATTGAGTCAGAAAGCTGAAGAGGACTTTAGTAGTCATCATTTAGTTAATCCTCTCATTTCTTTGTAGAAATAAACTACCTGTCCCACTCTTGATTCATATTTCTATATTGATTTCACAGTTACAGAAACTGAGGCCCAAAGGAATTAGATAACTCACCAAAGGTGACACAGAGAGTGGTAGTGTTAAAACTTGAACTTGGTTCCCGTGACTTCAAGTTCAACATTTTTTACCCATTTAATCAGATGGCTTTTGTTTCTTTAAGCTGCCATATTCCACCAGAGGATTATTAGTCATTAGAATGTATGTTACAAAATACCCTCAGATTCAGGCAATAAAAAGGCAAATCCATTTTTTTTTTCTTTTGTGACTTGGGGAAACATAATTCTTTAGTTGTTATTGTTTGTTATTTGTTTTCTATATTAAAGCGAATTAGATTTAAGTGAGGTAGGGTTAGAAAAAGTTCACTCTCTCTTCCAGAGACATTGATGTGCAGTAGCAAGACAAAAGTCAAGATGACTGGTGATGGCCCACGATGCAGTGGATGATCTTAACATCTTTGAGGTCAAGCTCTAAGCACTCCATAGCACCTGCTTCTGCTACTTTCATGGTCACCAGAAGAAGACTTCATATGTTTGGGGTAGATATCCCCATAAATTGCTAATGGGTTTGAGGTTGGTGACTGTCAGTTGCCCTCAATCTGGTTTAACCCATCTACCAAGACAGATTTTACCAGGTTGTGGTTGCTACGCATGCTACAGCTGCTTGGAGTGACAGGTGAGAGTCTTTTAGTTACTGACTCACTGACTCCACCAGGATTGGACAAACCAATTTGATCAAGGCTGAGATGTAATATATTAGAGTCAATCTTTGTAGCATGGAAATTTGTGGTATTTCTGGTCCATTTAGCTTAAGGAAGAGAAAGTCTTAATAACAAGAAAAGCCCAGATGCAAACGATCATAATCTATGAGAGAAAGATTAGATAAGGGTGATGATCAAACTGAAAGGATGGTTTATTAGTTTAAAGAAGATTTCAAGACAGTTTACACTAAGGACAAATGATAGGGAAGTTAGTGTTGCTCATGCAATGCACGCATCTTAGCCAATTACTAGCTGTGTGACCTTAGGCAAATCATTTATTTCAATAGTGGGTGCGGAGTAAATGTTTTTTGAACTGAATTGAATTCACCTCTATAAACTTCAGTTTCCTTATCTGCAAATCATCCCCTTTATAATATCTCCTCTGTTGTCCTCACAGGGGTATTATGAGGATCAAATGAGAAAAATCAATTTGTAAACCATAAAGGATTACATAAAGTCAATTATCATTATCATTATTAGCAGTCAGATTCCTCAGGTGGTAACAGTTAGAAGAGATTTGAGCAAAGCAACAAATTAATTAGATAGCTTAGTTGATCAAAATATTATTTTACAAACTCTTATGGAGATATTCAGATCTACAATAGGGGTTCTTTATCTCTTGTTTCACCGTAATCCAATGAAGCCTATGGACTCTTCAGAATAATGGTTCATTGCCTACATTCATATCTGACATGCTAGATTTAAGTTAGAGATTAGTAAAAATAAAGATGAAATTAGTTTTTTTCATCCAAATTTCATCAATTCCTTCTCCTGGCTAAGAGCTTCTGTTCTATATGTTGGTCAAGTTACTCGAAGTTCTTTGAGGCCTGCCTACCTGTGCTAGTTTCCTACTTACTTATTTAACTTCCATATTTGTGTGCATATTTTTTTCTCCGGATAGAACATAAGCCTCTTGAGAATAGGGATTATTTAATTCTTTGTACTTCTATCCCCAGTGGCTAGAAAGCAGTGTCTGGCATGTGGTAATTGCTTAATGGAAACTAGGTGATTAATTAGACTTGGGGAGATATGCAATAGAAAACTGAATTCAGATATAATAATGGCAGTCATTTATATAGTACTTCAAAATTTTCCAAATTCTTTACACACATTATCCCAGTAATCTACTGCCTTATATCTAGACCAATGGTAATCTGGATGCAACCTTTAGGATAGGAGTAGCAGCATCAGCCAGCAATGAATTCACTATGTTCTTTCAGCAAAACTAATGTCCTCCCCTGTATGTCATGTGAGTCTAGAGCTATGGAAAGTTTGAAGGTGATATGTGAAATTCAAGGGATGCATTTATCATAAGAAAGTATGGTTGAGAGTCTCAAACTTCTATCCAAGACTGTGCCATCAGAGTTTACGAGCTTTCTTGCATTGAGTTGATCTTGCATGTCATAGTTGTACCTTGAATTTTGGATGATGCCTGACATCAGGAGCAACTTCACAATAAAGATCTTCAAGATATGACACCAAAAAAGAAGCAAGAGTGTGACCTTCAGGGATATAGGTAGCTGGAGTGGTTCAGTGGAAATGACACTGGTCCTGGAACCGAAGGACTTGGGTTTAGATCTCAGCTCTGATACATATTACTAGTGTGACCTTGGGCAAATCACTTCAACTCTCTGTGCTTCAGTTTACTCATCTGTAAAAGGTGAGGACTGAACTTGATAATTTCTGACACCCCTTCCAGCTCTGTATCTAAGATATGATTCTGTGATGATACAGGCTTTGTTACCCAGAGAGAATCCTGTTCTTGAAGCAACTAGCAGAAGTTGTAGTTATGCAAAGGAGTAGTGTAAGAGAGAGCTGAGTGTAAAGATAGTCAGAAAAATGCTGCCATAAGCTAGATTAAAATATAACTGGAAAATGTTTAACCAAATTATTAAAAATATGATATGACATTGGCACAGTAGATGGAGAGCTGGCCCTGGAGTCAGGAAGACCTGAGTTCAAATCTGGCCTCAGACACTTACTAACTGTGTGACCCTAGGCAAGTCACTTAACTCTGTTTGCCTCAGTCTCTTCATCTGTAAAATGAACTGGTGAAGGAAATGGCAAACCACTACAGTATCTTTGCCAAGAAAACCCCAAAGGGGGTCATGAAAAGTTAGACATGACTGAAAACACCTGAACAACAACAACATTGATGTGTGGCTTTCTAAATCAACATGAGACCTGGGATCTTTTTCTATTTGAGTTTGACATTGCTGTTATACAATACTTAAATGATTTCATAGGTGGTACCAGCAAGTAATAGGTGGTACATATTATATTCCTATATACGGTCATAGAAACACTACATGGTGATTCTGGATACTTGGTCCAAGAGAGGATACTGAAACTGGTATGAGAAAGAATCTACTGGCCCAAGATGGCAGCAGATTTCTGTAAGAAGTATGAGACTTTTGCTAGATATAGTAAAAGAAAAATTCTACCTACTTGTACTGCATACTAGAATATATAAATACTATTGACTTTTGGGTATTAATAGATAGCATTTCTATTGCACTTTAAGGTTTGCAAAACACTGTATATGTTATCTCATTTGGTACTCACAACAATCCTAGTGCTATTATTAGCCCTATTTTACAACTGAAGAAACTGAGAAAATTAGTGATTAAGTGACTTGCTCAGAGTCACACAGCTAAGTAAGTGTTTAATCCCTGGAAGGAGAAAATCACTTTACCTAGTATCACCTGCTCATTTAGTCAGGAAGGAGGAGGTTTCTAGAATGCCAAGCAGGACATGGTATAGTAATGGAACTAACACTACCTCAGGGGTCAGAGGCCTTGAATTCAAATCTCATTTCTGGTGTTTAGCACCTGTGTGACTTTGGACAAATTACTTGATCTCTCTGAGCCTCAGTTTTCTCATCTGTAAAATGAAGAGGTGGGACTAACTGGCCTGTGCAAATTCTTTCCATTCTAGATTTTAATATATTTGTCAATATATATTGGTTGATGGTTTTGTATTCAAAGAGGACCAAAATGACATCACTGTGTTGGGGTCAATGTACAATGGGTCCAACTGTGGCTGATCAGACTGAGGAATGCAAGGTCTCAGAAAGGCTCTGCCACAGGTCGGGCTGAAATAGTCCATATGAACATGTGGAGTATAGATGTCTCTAAATTTGCATATCTTATGTTCCTTTTGAGCTCCTGAAATTCTGCTTTGGTCACAGAACCCAGCACTTTCTTTGATGCAGGCACACCATACTGGACAGTCCAGTGCCGGTGTCTCCCATGTCTTACATCGATTGCAAAGTTCTTCAGAGAGACCTTGAGAGTGTCCTTCTATCTCTTCTTCTGACCTCCATGTGAACATTGGTCATATGCAAATTCTCTGTGATATGATCTTTTAGGCCTATGTTTGGTATTCAAACAGCACGGCCAACCCATTGCATTCACACTCTCTGTAGAAGAGCTTGAATGCTTGACATTTCAGCTTGAGAAAGAACCTCAGCATCTGGTGTCTTATTTTGCCAGATGACCTTCAAAATCTTCCTAAGACAATTCAAATCAAAGTGATTCAGTTTCCTGGCATGGCACTGGTAGACAGGTTCCACGGGCATATAACAATGAGATTAGCACAACAGCTCTGTAGACCTTCAGTATGGTAAGCAGTCTAATACCTCCTCTCTCACACTTTCCTCAGAGGCTATAATGAGTGCACAATTATCTATGAACAAAAAGTCAAGACCCAACTCTGGTTTGTAGCCTATACCATCATCCTAATTGAAGGCATCCAACAACATCTCTGAAAGCATTGTGCTAAAAAGCACGGGAGCAAGCACACAGCCTTGCTTCACTCCATTGGTAACTGGGGAAGCTGGAGAGCATTGCCCATTATCCAGAACCCATGCAAGTATGCCATCAAGAAACTGGAACAAAATTCTGATGAACTTCTTTGGGCAACCAAATTTTCCACGATCTTCCCTGTATGTTTAACATCAAAAGGTAGTTCTCAGGGATATGCTGTTAAATGTTTAATAACCAGCTCTCAAAAAAAATTTATGAAGGACACACTTTAAAGTATAATCTGCATTAACATTTTCCCCATCACTTTTTTTTAAAGCTAGCAATCAACAAAACAATAAGTCAAGCCCTGATTTGTAGTTTAAATTTCTGAGGTCTAAATGCACACAATGAAAATTTTACAATCAACTTTCTGAGCCTATGCAAACTGGCTCCAATATAGCCCTGGTAGTACCACAGAAGGTAGTATATCCTTTCATCTCTCTTTTCCTTTATGAAGCGGAAGGAACTAAGTTCAACTAATTCTGCCTATCTGATAGACCTTATCTATTTCCACCCTGTAATATTCTTTTTCTAACACTTAATTAGCCACACTCATAATAATTAGCTCATTTTTAGCCTAAAGGCAATATACTCTCTCTTGGGTCGATGTGGCACCTTACTCTGACTTTTTATGGAGTTTATATCAAATGGAAAGTTATCACTACCACCACAATAATTCAGAGCCCTCACTTAGGATGATTCCTAACATTCAGACCAAAGCGTGGCTCTCTGTCCTAATTCAAATGTTGCTTAACTAGCTAACCTCTATATTTGAGGCAAAATCAGGATACAGGAAACACTTAGGCAAAAGAAGAGAGCATGTTCCTGTATAGGTAAATGGGAGGGAAGCCAGGGAAAGTGATAACCTTTTGGGAGAACCAGCACCAATTCTTGAAGAAAGAATACAAACTGAAAGCTTCAATATAAGTTATTTGTTCCTGAGGTGTTTGCAGAGCTCAATGGCCCACCTTGTCCTTAACCTTCTCTGCCAAAGTTTAATCTATTCCCCCAGTTTTTCCTTCCCCATTTCTTCTTTCAAATGTTGTCCATGGGCCACTGATTCCTTCCAGATGTGCTCATTGAACTATGAGGAGCTGAAGACTCCATCTCCCAAAAGCTATTGCTACTGCTGCTTAGTCCTGCTAGCCCTCACTCTTTTCTCTTGTTCTGTCTGTCAAAGACTCTCTATGACCTTTTAAGAACTCCTGGGCATAGATGGTGGAGGGAAAACACTGACTTGCTAGAGCTCTCCCCCAAACCCCTCCAAATACCTACAAAAATGGCTCTAAACAAATTCTAAAGCAGCAGAACCCACAAAAAAAACAGAGTAAAACAAATTTCCAGCCCAAGACAACCTGGATGGCTGATCAGAAAGGTATATCATGCCAGGCGGGGAGAGGAGTGCAGTTTGGCGTGGTTGCGCAGGACATAGTGACCCTGGAGCAGGCCTCAGAGGACTGAATCGCAGGCAGCTGTGGCAGTTTCCAGACTTCTCAACCCAGGAACGCCAAAGACAACTTACAAGGTCAGTGGGAAAAGTCTGTTACTGTGCTGAGAGAAGAAGCTAGATCTCAGCCACCCTGAGAGCAGCAGCTGGCTTCTGAGCTTCTGGCCCACAGACTAAGGGGGAATCGAGTGGTTGAACAGAGGGGGATTGCAAGGATCTCTTTGCCAGGGCTGAGGCAGGAAACTCTTGCTTTACCGGTGCTTGGATCTGGGTCACAGTTCTGAGGGGTGGTCCTGGGGCAAGGAGGAGTGCTGGCATGGTAGAGCTTGTTGTGGTGGTGGAGAGGAAACACCTCGTCCCTTATCATAGCACCTTGGAAGAACTGACACTTTTCAGGTCCCTAGAAGTATCTCTGAAAACAGCTGTACAAACCCCCAAAGCTTGGGACAGTACATTTTCCACATTGGAAACAGACTCTTACCTTAACAAAGAGTTTAAAAACTCAAGTAATTGGTTGGGATCATGAACAAGCAGCTCAAAAAGAGTCAGACTATATTATCTTACTTTGGTGACCAAGAAGATCAAAACATACAACCAGAAGAAGAAAACAAAGTCAAAGCTCCTACATTCAAAACTTCTGAGAAAAATATGAATCAGTCCCAGGCCTTGGAAGAGCTCAAAAGGGATTTTGAGAAGCAAGTAAGAGAAGTTGAGGAAAAACTGGGAAGAGAAATGAGAGTGATGCAAGAAAATCATGAAAAGCAAGTTAACAGCTTGCTAAAGGAGACTCAAAAAAATACTGAAGAAAATAACACCTTAAAGCCAATGAAGAAAAGAATGCCCACAAGAGCAAAATTGGCCAAATGGAAAAGGAAGTCCAAAAGATTACTGAAGAAAATGCTTCCTTAAAAATTAAAATTGAGCAATTGGAAGCTAGTGACTTTATGAGAAATCAAGGCACTGTAAAACAAATCCAAAAGAATGAAAAATTAGAAAACAATGTGAAATATCTCATTGGAAAAACAAGTCACCTGGAAAATAGATCCAGGAGAGAGAATTTAAAAATTATTGGACTATCTGAAAGCCATGATCAAAAAAAGAGCCTAGACATCATCTTTCAAGAAATGATCGAGGAAAACTGCCCTGATATTTTAGAACCAGAGGGCAAAATAGAAATTGAAAGAATCCACCGATCTCCTCCTGAAAGAGATCCCCAGAGGAAAACTCGTAGGAATATTGTAGCCAAATTCCAGAGTTCCCAGGTCAAGGAGAAAATATTACAAGCAGCCAGAAAGAAACAATTCAAGTATTGTGGAAATGCAATCAGGATAACACAAGATTTAGCTGCTTCTACATTAAGGGACAGCAGGGCATGGAATATAATATTCCACAGGGCAAAGGAGATAGGATTACAACCAAGAATCACCTACCCAGCAAAACTGAGTATAATTCTTCAAGGGAAAAAATGGTCATTCAGTGAAATAGAGGACTTTCAAGCATTCTTGATGAAAAGACCAGAGCTGAATAGAAAATTTGACTTTCCAATACAAGACTCAAGTGGAAAATGAAGAGGTAAACAGGAAAGAGAAATCATAAGAGACTTATTAAGGTTGAACTGTTTACATTCCAGCATGGAAAGATGATATTTGTAACTCATGAGACTTTTGTCAGTATTAGGGTAGTTGGAGGGAAAAATTATATGTATGTATAGATAGATAGATAGATAGATAGATAGATAGATAGATAGATAGATACATAGATAGATACATAGATACATAGATACATAGATACATAGATACATAGATACATAGAGGGCACAGGGTGAGTTGAAGATGAAGGGGTCATATCTAGAGAATAAAATTAAGGGGTGAGAGAGGATTATACTAGGAGAAGGAGAAAGGGAAAGGTAGAATGGGGTAAATTATCTCACAAAAAAAAACAGAAAAGAAAAGGCTCTTATAGTGGAGGGGAACTGGGGGAAGGAGAGAGGAAATGAATGAATCTTATTCTCATAGGATTTGACTTAAGGAGGGTATAACATACACACTCAGTTGGGTATGGAAATCTGTCTTACCCTATAGGAAAATAGGAGGGGAAGGGGACAAGAGAGTAGGGGGATGATAGAGAGGAGGGTAGATTGGGAAAGGAGGTAATCAGAACAAGTACTTCTGAGGAGGGACAGGGTCAAAAGAAAGAATAGAATAAATGGGGGGGCGGGATAGGATTAAGGGAAATAGAGTTATTTTTTCACAGCATGTCTACTATGGAAGTGTAACTGCACATATATGACCTATATTAAGTTGCCTGCCTTTTCAGTGAGGGTGGGTGGGGAGAGAGGAAGGGAGAAAATTTGGAACCCAAAGTTTAAAAAAAATGTTTAAAAAAATGTTTTCACATGCAACTGGGAAATAAGAAATACAGGAAATGGGGCATAGAAATCTATCCTGCCCTACAGGAAAATAGAAGGAGAAGGGGGGGAGAGATAGCAGGGAAAGCAGACTAGGGGAAGGGGTATTCAGAATGTATGCCTTCTTGGGGTGGGGGGAGGGGCGAGATGGAGTGAAAATTTGGAACTCAAAATCTTGTGGAAGTAAATGTTGAAAACTAAAAATAAAAAAAAATAAGTTAAAAAAAAACCAAATCTCTTGGGCATGACTCAAGTCTACCATCTGGTTCAAAGATTATGATAGGCCCAAATCACCCAAAGGGCTGAGAGTCAATGTTTGACCCACCAAATTGCAAATCCCAGGATGCTAGTCCGTTTTCAAATCCCTATTATGCAGAAATTCCTCGAAGGATCCACCCTGAGCAAGGTGGAAGCTTAAAGTGCAAGCTACTGAAAAATGTGTTGGCCTTGGTTAGAAATCAAGAAATTTAGAATTACTTGTACATTCTTTGGAGAGCAGAGTCAGTGTAGCCCATCAAAATGATGTGTGCAGCAACTGACATTTCTTTCATCCTCTGAGTCAAGAGAAGCAATTTCTTAGCCTGATACTTACCTACTACCAGAAGGACTCAGATAATTCCTTTCACAGATAGTCATTTGCAACTTTTGCAAGTGTTATGAGTGACTATCATCAAGTGACACTTTTGTTCCTGTGTCCAAGTTGGTGGTAAATGGGAAGTGCATAATAAGCAGGTAAACTTCCCAAATTCTCCATATGAATTCTCCATATCATAAGATACAAGAGCACTGGCAGAGTTAAACATCACCTTGAGATGTGTATACTGTTTTTTTTTCTTGCAGTTTCTGCTACTATAACCACTACTGCTGATGCTACTATGTTCCTGCTAATCAAATTCAATTGTTTAAACATCATAATGAAGTCTGAGTGACAGTAACTAGAGAAAGTAACCCAAGTATAAGGGTGTAATAAACGAATGATTAATGAACAATCACACAGGAATGAAAGGAAAAGGCAAATTTACAGAGTATTTTTGTATAAATGTCAACCTTAAGGTTTCCAAACCGTGTTCTAGTCCATATTCAGTACACTGGGTTTGATCTTGTCCTTGTGGAGAGAGCTTTGAAGACCAGGGTTTTGAAGTGAATGTGATTTTCTCGAATTCTTTCTTCTACCTCCAGACTACTACACTCCCCTTCATCACTTGGTTTGTCCCTTCTTCATCATGTTGAGTTTTCAGTAGAATTGACTTTGATTTTCCCACCAGCTCTTAGCCTACATCCTTTGGGTTATTGAAACAGAAATTGTAATGTCTGGGAGCAGTCTACTAAAGTAAATGGCAAATGAGGAGCTGGTTGAATAGGCCCTTTCTTAAAGGTCATGAACAAGACCTTCTGCCCCTTGTTCTCACCCACAAGTGGCTAAATTGCCTGCCCTAGATGATGGACACTGATGTCTACCTAAAATCAAGTTCATAAGATCACAATATTTAGAGCTGAAGGGGACCATCTAGTCTAAACTCTTCATATTACAGAAAGTTTAGGTAACTCAAACCTAGTTTTTCTGAACATAGAATCAATGCTATTTCTGTTAACACCACACCATCTTTAATTTCTTGAAGAGTTTTGAGACAGATGCATCTAATACTTTCTACGTTCAGTTTTGCTTTTAAAGCAGACTTCTCTCTGTCTCAGTTTATTTTATATTCAAAATTTTAGAGAGGGAAGGGATGACTGATTGCTCAGGGATTGACATATGGATGTTTAATACACACAGAGACTGAGGCCTGGTTCCAGCTATTTGTCTCTGCAGCCCTTCTGTTCATTTTCTTCATGTAGAAATTTACATCCCTCTAAAGAGACTGTACTATGATAAGGATATGGCCCATGGTTATGTATATTCAATATCAACATCAATGGTGGGTCTGATTTGTACTCCAATGACTGCTAATTTAACTTAATGCATCTGTTGTTTGGGTACTACATAGACACAATCAGCAGGTCCATGGTATGAAAAGGCCTTCAGAAAGCAATCCTTCTTTAAATTTAATGTTAAGACTTTCTATCCCTGGAATATGAACATATTGACTGAACTGTACTGCTTTATGCTGGGCCCAGTGTGCAGTTTGTTATTCTGGGTGATTCTTTTAATAGTAAATGCATTTTGATTTAAGATGAAATAGTTCATTTTCAATTGTGGGGGAAGATAGGATAATGATTTAAGGTAAGGATTCTTACATTTTGTGTGTATGTGTATGTGTCATAGAACTCCTTGGCAGGCTGGTGAAGCCTATGGACACTTCTAAGTTTTTAAATGCATAAAATAAAATACATGGAATTACAAAGGAAACCGATTATATTAAAATAATCATTAAATTTTTTAAAAACAAATTCTTGGGCCTCAAGTTAAGAATCTCTTAATCTCAGCTGAGAAGAAGTTATATAAACATGAAAAATCAAAAATAATAAAATATTTATTTTTTCAAATAATGCAGAACATGGAAAGCAATCAGAAAGCAGTTATGAAAAATTAAGTCTTTGTAAATGTACTTGGTGCTATCCACCAGACTACCTCCTTACCACCTATCTTAAAACATCTATTAATGTTTTATTATCCCTTGAAAGGAGTGTCAATGATGTGGATAGTGTATGTCACATTAGAGTCTGGGAGGGAGAGTCCAGAGACACAGCTGCCTCTTTGTGTGACTCATGAGGATGTCAGCTTTGACTTTAATTCATAGAATTGCCCAAGTAGTTTCTGCCAGGCTCCCTTCACTTCCTTATTTCTCACACTATAAATCAGAGGATTTAACATGGGTATTAAAAGGGCATAGAACAGTGAGATCATCTTCTCCTGAAGTATGTTGGGACTTGAGTGGGGCTGAATATAAGTGAGAATGGTCATTCCATAGCACAAAGACACCACTGTCAGGTGGGAGGCACAAGTCTGGAAGGCTTTCTTTCTTCCCTCTGTGGACTGAATCTTCAGAATAGTGGAGATGATCTTGATATAAGACAGCAGAACCAGCAAGAATGGGGTCATGAGCAGGATGATACTGGAAGTCATAATTGCAACCTCATTGGAAGATGTGTCCACACAGGCCAATCTGACCAAGGCTAGGATTTCACAAGATATATGGTCAATGACATTGTTTGTGCACGTAGGCAGCTGAAAAGTGATGGCTGTCTGCATGACAGAATTCAAGGATCCACTGGTCCAGGAGGCCGCCACTAGCCTGGCACACGACCCCACATGCATGATGGCTGAATAGCGCAATGGATTGCAAACTGCCACATAGCGGTCATAAGCCATTACTGCCAACAAAAGAAACTCAACCCCACCCAGACCTAGAGAGAAAAATAGCTGGGCAGCACAGCTCACATATGGAATTGTTTTCTGTTCTTCTAGGAAGTGTGCCAACATTTGGGGGACAATGCTTGTGGCATAAGAGACATCAACAAGGTTGAGATTAGTAAGGAAGAAATACATGGGAGTGTGGAGTAGGGTATCCAGCCAAATCAGAATGACTATGAGAATATTTCCCAATACAGTCATCAGGTACATAGTGAGGAAAAGGACAAAGAGAAAGATTTGTGTTCCTTGGTCACTAGACACCCCCAGAAGAATGAACTCACTCAACCATGTCTGGTTTTCTGTTGCCATTAAAGAGAAGGAATCTGTAGAAAGAGGTAGAAATAGAAAAGATCATTGAGTTTGAAAACAAAGATAACTAATGATCTTGGTGGTTTAGTGGAAAAATCAAGGAATTTGGAATCAGAACACTGTATTTGAATCCAAGTTCTGTGGCTTACTACCTGTGTGATCTTAAGGAAATCTTTTAATGACTTTGACCTTAGTTTCCTCATCTATAAATGAAAGAGAACTAAAGAATCTTTTTGGGCAACTAGATGGCACAGTGGATAGAGCACCAAGCCTGGAGTCATCTTCCTAAGTTCAAATCTAACCTCAGACACTTACTAGCTGTGTGACCCTGTACAAGTCAATCAACCCTGTTTGTCTCAGTTCTTCATCGGTAAAATGAGCTGGAGAAAGAAATGGCAAACCACTCTAGTATCTCTACCATGAAAAACAAATGGGGTCATGACTGAACAACAACAAAAGAATCTTTAAGGTCCTTTGTATCATTAATTCCAAAGGCTTTTTTCTACCCTTTTTCTACTTGATCCCTAAACAAGATTTGACATTGTAATCACCACCCCCATCTTAATACTCTTCTTCCATATTACTAAACTATCATGGTTCTCATCTTATCTTTCTGATAACTCCTTCTGGGTTCACTTTGGTGATCCTAGCCCTTCTCCTAGTCTTTGAATTAGTTTTCCCCAAGGTTCTGTCCTTGGTGCATTAATTTTCTCTTTATTCTTTCTTTTCATTATCTTACCCACTCCCATTGATTGAATTATGAAGAATAGTGACTTTACTGTAGTACATGATTATAAATTATTATTAAATTGAGATGAGCTCTACAAAGAACCATTCCTAAATTTATAACATCAGTCTTATCATTACCTCAGAGTTTATATTTTATTATATTTATATAATATTATATTATATTTCTATTATATTATATGTTATATTTCCAACTCTCTTCTGAACAACTCTACATGTGTGTCTCTCTGGTACCTCAAAGTCATTTCTAAACCTGAACCCTTCATCTTCCCCCTCCAAATTTGACCCCAACCTCCCTATTTCTATATGACATAACCACTTTCCAATCATGGAAGATCATTCATAGCTGTTGAATTATCTTTGGCTCCCTAACTTCCCGAATCCAAATAGGTCTCCAGTCAAGATTTGTTATAACTCTTCTATTCATTTTTTTCTTTCCATTCCCACCGCAAAAACCCTTATTAAAACTCTTATTGTACAGACTCACAGAGTTACATAGTTAAAATGGACTACAGAGGTCATATATTCTGACTGTTACTTGAAGAAATCCTCCTAAGTACTTCCAACAATTATTCATTCAGACTTCACTTGAAAAACTCTAGTGAGAGGTACTGCCCTATCTCCTGAAGAAGTCCATTCCATTTTTGGAACCTAAATTTTCCTTTCTTCATTTGTCATCCTTTATTCCTATTTCTCCCCTCAAGGTCCAAGAAGAATAAGTCTAATTCTTCTTCAAATGGACAATCCCAAAAACCTGGGACCCTTGCTTTAGGCAAATGAATTAAAAATCAAGCAAACTTTAAGAATAAATGAAAAAAATCTTATAGTTACAACTTTATTCTCTTTGAAATTATTAACCTGAAGCAAAATTTTATAGTTGAAAGAACACTAAATTTATTTTAAGAGGACACAGGTTTCAGTCACTGTTCTATCACACATAAGTGATCTAACTTTGAGGGGGGTCACTTAACCAATTTCCTCTCTCTTTGACAACTATTGGTTTCCTAGTTATTGCCTCCAAGTTTCTCCCTCTTCTATTCTCTTTCACAATAATAATTAAGTGGTTGTTTTTTTTATTAACATACCACTCAAACTATGTCACTCTTTTAGAAAAAATTCATCCTTGACACCTTATTGCCTACTGAATAAAGTATGAACTGCTGATTCTGATATTCAAAGTCCACCAAAATCTAGTTCCACCCTGTCTCTCCATTTTTTTTCTCATGCTCTCCCCCATCCCTACACATATATCCTATTCTCCTGCATTCATGGTTTTGCTCATATTGCCCTTTTCCCATTCCTGGAATAGAATAATCTCTAATCTCCATCTATCAAAGTCTTCTTCCTTTCAGGGAAAATCCATCTTAATGGGTATGGACCTCAGTTCCATGTCCTCCATTCAGTTTTTTCCTGAATCCCCTCAGCTAAGAGTGACCTACCTATCTCTACTCAAATTTTTCATATTTTGTCCAGACCAGTCATTCTCCCTTGTATCAAAATTATATATGTGCATAATACTCATTTGTGTAGATTATAGTATAATATACTCTAAACTCATAGGGAGCTTTGTATTTTTGTATTCCCACTGTATTCCAATGTGTCGCACATGGCAGATACTTAATGTTTATTGAACCCAATTTTAAAATTTTTTTTCTTCTTTCTGATGATGTATACTCTACATCTTTCAGCTATTGAGAACAGAGGGAAAAAACAAACAAACAAAGCTTTGCTTATATTTATCAGTTCAAAATTACTTCAGACCATATATTACAATCAAATGTGAGCAAAGGTTAAAAAATAACCCTACTTTTCATAAAATTGCAGACACATCAACCCATTTGGGTGTAATATTGTCTGGACACACACTATCCTCATCCTCCCAATACATTGGTCAAAGACTCTTCCCCTGACTGGAAAGAAATATTTTTTTCTCTTTCAGATGGTTTACCCATTGAAGAAATGAATGAATTTTCCCAAGTAAAGCTTTTGTGAGGCTGGCTTCACCACTCTTGGCTCCTCTCTATTAAATGGGTTGTTAGACCAAAGTGTAGAGCAATTACCTAAAAACATTATTTATTTGAAGATTTCACTCCGTCAGTCTACATGCTGGGTCATTACCTATATCCACTCACAGTTACATATAAGCTTCATGAGGGAAGAAAATGTCCCATCTAAACTTCTGTCTTGCAGAGCCTAGCACAGAGCTTTATATACACTAAAAGCTTCACAAATTCTTCTTAAATTAGAGTTGAATGGAATCATTGTGTAAGTAGAAACTATGTTGTAAAATGGATAGATTGAATCATAAATAAACTGGATTGATTGTGCATCTTACAATACAGAGGTAAAGAAGGTGGCAAAAGCAGCCTAATTAGATTTTACAGAATAATATTATATGGTAGTTGATAAGTCTGGAATAGTGAGAGTAACAATTCCTATGAAATTATTTTATGTTTTCAAATTCATACTATTGGATATTACAAATATGCAAAATATGGCCATTAGTTTCAGTCCATGGAAATGAGTGAGAATTTAAATTATGTGACCACTTCACAGGGTTTATTATTTTTACTAATTGGGACCTGGCTATAGTGAGGAAGGGGTACACCTGACATGACTGGACATGAGGACTCTAATAGAGAATGAGTGACTAAGAAAGGCAGATTGTGAGAGGGAGAACAAGAACATTTTATGGTTGTGTCACATAAAGTGAGAAAAAAATTCCCCGTTGACAAAGAGCTATTGAAAATAAGACATAAAGAAACTGCTTACTGATGGAGAAAAGGTCATTCTGTGAAATCTGCATACATTGAGAAGTCAGGAGAAACATGACACATACCTTATCTAAAGAAAGAAAAATCACAAATAATATATTGATCTTATTTGTATCATTGTTTTTTGTAGTTGTCAGTATGTCTTTTTTAGACTTAATTTTTAAAATAGTAATAAATAAAAAGTATGGATAGTTGTAAATATATATACATACATATGTATGCCTATGTGAATAAACATAAATATATAAATACACATGCCCAAAAATACTTTTTGTATGTATATATACATTTATACATATATATGCATATGTGTGTAGATGTGATTATTATCTGTCACAGAACTGTAGATTTTATAATTGGAAGAAGTCTTTATAATTATTCCTTCATGTTATATATGGGAAAACTGAGATCCAGAAAAATGAAGTTATTTGCAAATACTTCAGAGATAATAGACACAAGGGAAGAGATTCAGCACAATTTTGGTTATGAGAAATTCAATTTTTTTTTCACAATACACTTCTAAACCTGCTTATTGATTGTGATAGTTGATCTAGAACAAAGATGAGGGAGTAAACAGAAAAGTGTGTGGGGAGGGACTTTCTTAACTCTCCTTGATGCTTGCCAGATTAACAATTGAAGACTGGGTGTGTAACTAGAACACCTGGGTTTAAAACTCATCTGGGACCCTTACTAGCTATGTCACTTTCCCTTTCTGACCTTCTGTTTCTTTGTGTGTCAAATGAAGTGGTTGGCCTAGATGATGGAACCCTCTAGAGTTTCTTTCAGCTCTTAATCCTGTGATATTAAGAAGTGTTGAGATTTATCAACCCTATTGATTCTTCATCTTCCATTGCTCAACTAAATAATGAGCAAAACTGGTGATTAGGAAGCAAAATGCACTTCATTGAAATGCATGTCAGCATCCTGTAAAAAATCATGTACATTACATTATAAATCTCTCTCTTTAATGTCTACCCAAACTGCAGTCACGTTTCCTTTTCCTGGTCACCAATTCCCTAATTATTATCCTGATATAATTCCTTTAGCACAACCCCTCAGCTTTCCTTTCACATAACCTTGATGGGATTGTCAAAAAACCTATATTCACTTCAACTCTATGAAGTTCTTCAATGGAAGTGAATAACTTTAAATTCCAGCCTTTAAGAAAATGCTACAGAAATAGTTGTCTGATAATAGTTCATTAGAAAACAGATAGAGGAGACCCTCATGCTTTTTCCTCTTTTTGCAGTGTAGGGATTGCTTGAATGGTATGTATCTTCAAGTCTTGCACACATCCTTAATTGGTCTCCCTAGGTTTGTTATTCTTTTCTTGGCTCCAAGTTTATAAAAAAAAATTTCTGAAACTACTATTTCCATTAGTGCAGAGGTGTTTACCTGGGGTCAATGAACTTGATTTCTAAATATTTACATAAATATATCTCACTGTAATTGATTTCCTTTGTAATCCTAAGAATTTTATTGTACACATTTAAAATACTATTTTGAGAAGAGGTCAATAGCTTTCACTAGACTGCCAAAGGGGTCTATGATACAAAAAGGGTTAAAACCCCTATATTAATGTGATTGTTAGCCAATCCTTTTCCTCGATTTTTAAAATATTATTATTATTATTATTATTATTATTGTTATTATTATTATTATTACCTAGCAAGGTACTCACTATGGCTTTTCTTTACCTTCCTCAATCTCTCAAAGTTCTAAAACTTAGCTCATTCTTCTAAATCACTCTCAATTGATGATTTAACTCTTATTTTACAGAGATAATATAAACCAGGAAATTTAAACCCATATATCTGGTTATTTTGCTCACCCATGTATATACTCATTCCAGCTAAAATATTCATTTCTTTTCTCGTTCCTTTGTTAAGAGGAATAGATTATTAGACAAGTCTTTGTGAATATAGATAAAGCTTTAATTTGTAATTTAACCAGTAGGCATTAGTAATTAATGTTGAAAATAAATGAGGGCTGTAAAATTAAAAACAAGTAGTTTGGTATCACACTAAATATCTAAAATAAATATAGTTAATGCCCTTGTTGTTATCATGTTCTCCTGACATAACCATGAACAAATCATGTCCTTTCAATTATTTGTCTTCTTTTATTTTCGTACAGATCATTTTATAGGTGTATTTGTATTGTTCATCCTTTGTAGAAGTATTAAGTGTACAGGCAGGTTAACTGCCAGATATTTTTTGCACTTTGTACTACTTTTGAACATAGGTTTTCTATCATTTCTACTTTTTTTTGAAAGTACTATTTAGAAAGACATAATATTTGTGGATTTACTTGATAATGTGCTATTTTTTTGAAATTATTGTTTAGATTAGTTTTCTCACTGATTCTCTGTGGTTTTTAAAGTAAGCCATCATCTGTACATAAAGGATAATTTTGACCATTTTGTGCTGGTATTTTATGCCTTTAATTTCTCTTTCTTATTTTATTGCTACTTGTTCAGTCATTTTTCAGTTGTGTACAACTCTTCATGATTCTATTTGGGGTTTTCTTGGCAAAGATACTAGAGTGGTTTGTCACTTACTTCTCCATTTATTGCTACAACTAGCATTTATAGAACTGTGTAGAATAGTAGTGGAAAAATGAATATCCTTACTTTAGACCTACAATTATTAGGCAAACATCTCGTGTATTTGAAGAATTGACACAACTATTGGAGATCTGAGGGCCTTTCCCCAAATGATAAGTAGTTAAAACATATGAATAAAGTTTTTCAAAGAAATATTATAAACTATCAGTAGCCATATGAGAAAATGGTCTGAATCACTAATCCATAGAGAAATGCAAATTAATATAGTCTTGCAGTTTTATCTCCTAACCATAACATTTTTAATATAATTAGAAACAGTAATAGTCAGTGCCAGAGAGGTTATGGGAAGTGAGGCACACCACTACAATGTTGGTGGTCCTAGGAGTTAATCCAACTGTGGACAATGACTTGAAATCATGTGAGAAAAGACATTAAACTGTGTATAATCTTTGATACTTTAATCTCAAGAAATGTAATCTCTAATAGCAAATTTTCAGGTTTTGGTACCAAATGAATGGGAAAGATTACCAGATGGGGGTTCTTTCTGGTCCCATTGAATAGCATTATACACAATGGCAACCATTATGATACTACCATGATATATAGTCCCAACAGATATTTAGAAATATCTGGGTGTTCAGTAGTAAATTATAATGATGATAACTGACATATACATATCATTTTAAGAATTACAAAGTGTTTTAAATAAGTTTTCTCACCTCTTATCCTGTGAAGTTCTATTAACATCATTTTGAAGATTTGAAAACTGAGGCTTAAAGCCATTAAATGACTTGTCCATGCAAAACAGGAGTTCTCAATCAGTCAGTTATAATTATCTAGTTAATCTTGAAGACTCAATTGGGCTCAATAGTTGTTGATCTGATTACTGATGTTACCCTTCACTACCTGTAGCTCAGAGGGGTTTTCCACTGAGTGTTGCTGTCTGCTGTCTATCCTTTTCCTAGTCACCAGGGTGCCTTCCCAATAGATGCCAAGTAAGGTTTGTGATCTCAGATTGGACCCTTATACCCCTTCTCTATTGGTGATCATGACATTTTGGGAAATTCAAAAACTTCTAGCAAGATACCTTGCAGATACAAGGCACTTCATAAATGATTATTGAATTGAATTTGTTAAGGATGCTGATGTAGACTAAACAGCTACAAGATTAACCATTTTTCACCTTTCATCCAGTTATTGGTGCCATGCAGAAAAAAACTTTTACCTACCCCCAGTATTCACTGTAGCATCACTGAAGCTATCTCCATAGACAGGGATTATTTCATTCTTTGTAGTTGTATCCCAAGCACCTAGCATGGTGCCTGATATAGAACAGGTGCTTAATACATACTTGATTGATTGATATTCAAGTTTCCACTTATCATTCCTTATGGCTTTCAGAGATAATGTTGAAAATTTCCCCTGTTTTTTCACAGACCTCAACACTATAATAAAATGGTTCATTTTTTTCTTGAGAAAGGTAAAGAAATCATTTTCTCCTTTCATGTACTTAAATATAATTGCCCCTCATTCTGTTCAAGTGAGAGTGTTCTGAGTCAAAGGTCCTACTCCTTTCTGTCCCAAACCATACAATTCCTTGGACATTTTAGTGAGCTTTCTTCTCTCTTGCCTATGTTTATTAGTATTAAAATTGACCTGAGTAGCCACAAGAGGCATGTAAACAGAGGCTCCTCAAAGTCATACATATTTATGAAGTTTTAACCAACCCTTTTCTTCCTTTCCATAACTGCTCTCTATATCTATGAAAAATACATCCAGATATATTTTCCCACAAGATGATCAAGTACATAAAGGTAAAAAAAATCATTAGATCCTTCATTCAGCTATTTTGTTTTAAAAGGATTTGGTCTCCTCCCACACCTCATATTAACTTCCTAGAGAAATGCCCACCTTCAGGTTAAAAAAATATATATATATTCTACTGACCCACAAAGAAGGGAAGATTTGACTGAATTGGATACTTAACTCATTTCTAATAGGCAGGAAAATTTACATCATCTAGGTGTTTAGGAGTAGGGAGTTTCAGAGGTACTCAGTTGTGATGTTTCCAAGATTTGAGTTTGACATCCTAGGAGGGAAATTAATGTTCTCTCTTTAGGGATTAATGTTCCTTATTATCTACTTCCTGCCTGATTTTTATTCAACCATCTTCACATATTAATCCTCAAGTCAATTTAACCCCTGTTATTTCCTTTGACTCCATTTTCTCAAACTAGCCAGTTCTTTATAGTGCATCTCCCATAGGACCTTCTTGTGTTTATCTTCATTCTTAATTTTCATTCCCTCTTCCTCCATCTCATTTCAGACATCTGAAGCTTGGACATTCTCCTACCACATAAGTCCCGATGCATACCATTTTTCATCCACAGTGCACTTTTCTATACAACCCTCTCCTGGTTCTTTATTTGGCTGTGTTGCAATAGTTAATACAATGTGAAGAGCAGTAGGATAGAAGTCAGGAGATGAATTTTCTAATACCAATTAACACTTTACCTTGTTGTATGCCTTTTCCTATGTTGTATGTTGTATTCCAAGTCACTTGGCTTTACTTTTTTTTTTTTACATTTATTTCCTTGTCTAAAATTTGGGGATTCAAAAACCCTGAATACTTATCTTTCATGGTTGTCACAAGAATGCAATAAAAGATTTTTTTTAAATTTGATAAAGAACAATATTACTAATGGTATTTATTAACTTTGGTAGATTAATAGTAGGACTTCATAGACCCCATATTTAACAGTGTCTTCAGCTGAAGAAGTCCTTAATAAATATTTATTGAATTAAAGTGAATCTTTTCATTTGATTGTTCTCCATAATCACCTGATGTACTCATGCTAAAAGGGCAAATCCACAATCTCTATTAGGACCAAACTCTGGAAATATGAGGCCCAAAGAAAAAAATGCTCTAGAACTTCCAGATCCTGTACAATAAAGTAGATTTTGTTTGTTTATTTGTTTTCATATTATTTGTTCATATATATTCATATTATTTGTTTTCATATTACCTATAGACCTGGGTGGAATCTTGTCTTGGGATCATAGGCTATAGTGGACTAGTAAATGTTTGACAATCAACTCTCTGAAAAAACATGCCTATAACACACTTTTAAGTTTAATCTCTCTTATTAACAGAAGATACACAATAAACATGGCACTTTACCTTGACGAAGGCCTGAAGTTTGTTCGTTTTCAGTTATTGAGCTGTTATGAAATGGGACAGTTTTCTGCATTCTAGCTGCTTTTTCTTGGAAAAAATCTCACAGAAGCCAACTCAAAATTTTAATTACACTCAAAATGTTCCCTAGTATATCAATCAAGTTGGATCACATGTATATTTCAAAACACACATTATAGTAGAACTGACTAATATGTATATCCTGTGCTTAGCACCATGCCCAATATTTAATAAATATTCTATTTGAATATTCTATTCAAGAACTTAGGTCCAAGAGGGATACAATATGTATGCAGAGAAGAAAATACAAAGTACATATAAAATAATTTCAGAAGGGAGAAAGCACTAACAACTGATAAGATCAGGAAAGTCCTCATGGAGGAGGTACTAACTGATCTGAGCTTTCAAGAAAGTTAGAGATTCTGATATAATATCTATAAAGACCTTAGCACATTGCCTAGTAAACAACAGGTACTTAATAGATGCTTATTCCCATTCCTTCCTCTGTGAGGAAGAGGTGAGGTTGCAGTGCATTCCAGGCATGACCTATGAAAAGTCATGGAGATGTGAAATAGAATGACAAATATGAGAAAAAGTATTTAGACATTATTTATTAGGAAACAACATGGCCAGAAGCTCTAATTAATCTCCATCAGGTAAACAAAGAGAGCAGCAATGAACCTGAATAGATGTTAGAGATATTAAAAAGGGACTATCATTAGTAAAAGATTGGTGTATATCATGAAATATTGTAGCAGCTCTTATTATTTTTAGAAAGGACTTAGAGCCATGCAAGTGTCCAAAGCTATTAAAAGTCTAAAGAAATATGGGAGATTCTCAGGGGCCCTTTTCAAGACAGATGTGTCAGTGTATCTCCTTCAGCGTATATCAATCCTTGGGAAAATGACCAGGAAACCTGTGTGTGTTTGTATTTGCTTTCCTCCTGGGCATCTTGTGTGCTTCTTTGATTGCAATGGCTCAGAACTGTAGTATTAGGCAATTTTGTCATTATAAGGCCTCCTTGAGATAGACTGAAGCTACATCATTGACATAGCACTAGGGGGTATGGTATTTAGAGCACCAGACCTGGAGTCAGAAAGATTTGAATTCGACTCCAGCCTCAAACACTATTTGTGTGACACTCTCTGAGTCATACTATGTGAAGGAAAGAACAAGTCTGAAGGAATGAAAATTGCTTCCTAACAGCACAAGTATAGCTCTGATGAAGGAAACTTGGGGGTTCCCAACAATAGTGACCATAATGCTACTACTCATTTTCTGGATCCTAGGGGTGGAGGAATGCCCTCTTTTTACTCACAACTCTAACTGATGAGCTCTTACTAGTGATCTTCCCATTTAACATATCAGCCAAGATGACACCATTAATTCTAATTCAATAGTATCTATCAAGTTGAAGGCAAAGCAGAAATAATTGAAACATAAGCCTCCACCCAATACTTAGGACACAATCTCCCACCAGTCCACTCAGTTTTTGTGGAGAAGATTGGATACAAGTATTATAGAATCATTGCATAGAGGCCCATGAGTAAGAAACATTTCTCAAATAATTCCCAAATCTAGACTGTTGGTTTTAATATTGTTTGCTAACTCATGTGGAAATTAAACAAAAATATGCTAATAAGGTAAGACTATTCTCATATCCCCTAGTTGGTGGAGCCCTATATTTACTGGTTGTTCTTTGGGGATACCAAAAGCAGTGTCAGGTTTTTGTTTTTTTTTTTTTTTTCAGCAAAACCTTAACTCTAAGCCTGGGATCTGCAGGGCTCTTCTAGGTCTGCTCTCTTGGCTGGACTTGAGAATTTTGCACCCTCTCAAGCAGAAGGTACAGTGCTCAGAAAAGCAATGGCAAACTTTGTCTTCTTTCAGTCTACTCTACTAAGTATCACATGGAAATGCAAAGTCTTCCTGTACTTCTCTCTTCCAAGTAGCAGAGAGATGACAACACAGGCTCAAGATCTATTCCCAGAGGAGACTAGAGGTCTCTTCTTATCTCAGCATGTTAGGTCTTTTAGGACTCACTTAGAGGTTTGAACTTGACAAATCCTATGGCCCCAAGACAAGGTCTCTTGTGTGAAGTGATTCACCTTTATCTCAGAGTGAGAAACAAAATTTCAAATCTGTCAGCTAATCTGCATCTAGACAATATACAATTTTTCCATTGTCACCAAACATTTGTAGGTACTCAGATTTCCCAGCTATCAACTTCAAAGTTTACATGTCAATCATGTTAATATTAATGCTGAGAATCAGTATACTTCAGCCATCTCAACTCTGAGTATCTTTTCTCTGAAGGTTGCTTTCTCTTTCTATTATTTTCTTTGTCACCATACTATCAACAAACTTCTAGGAAGGGAGCTAAGTAGAGCAAACTGACCCCCTCTGTTGGAGATAGTTCCTAAATGACAGGTGAGGACACACTTATGGGAGAAGATTTTTTTTTTTGTAATGTCACATTGACTTAAAATCCTAGAGAGCCTTTAGGTAGGATCTGAATTTAAGATAGTGGTTAATCAGAAAGAATTTTACAAATTAAGCTTTAGTATAAATCAAGTGTTATTTTAAACATGAACCATTATAGTTAGGGATCAATGAAGAAAGTACCAACTTATGCATAGGTTTTAAAGATTTTTCTTCCAACTTTGCTTCATATGTGCAGCCGTGTTGCCATGAGGACTCCTCTCCTCAGCTCTGGACCCATATCTACTACCTGTGATAACAATAACTTGACTTGTCAAGTCTCCCTATTGATTTTTGTGCCTCTATCATACTTTTTCCAGTCTAGGTTCCCTTCACCTACCTTTTCTGCAAACAGCTTTAGCTTTACAACTTCTGTCCTACTTCTACTGACTCTGGAAGAATTGTAAAACTCTCCTTTAGGATTTTTTAAGGTTCTTTGTCTCTTTTTATGTTTTTTTTTATCCCATAGTAAATACAAGACTACAAACAACAACAAAAAAATGTACAGTTACAAAATCTTTAAAAGCTAACCTTAGTCTTTCATGTAAATGTAGAATCAATAGGTTTTAGATTTTTTTTTCTCGGATGCCAGCTAATGAATAATGCCCTATTTCTGTTGGTACCACAACTTAAAGTTGATTGCCACCAGTTACCCTCTGGTTGAATGTAATCAAGGCTTCTCATGTCAATAAAAATGTATTTATTAACTTTATTAATTTGTTTATTATTTAGTATTATAGATACACAATGTAGTTAATTATAAATATTAATTATTACTATATAATTTTATTTCTTTTATTAAATATATTTAGTATATACTACGTACTGGGGATGTAAGTACAAAGAATGGAATAATCCCTATTCACAATGAGTTTACATTCTAATGGGGGAAATAAGTACATGCAAAAATATATACAGCATAAATACATAGATACTATAGACACACTTATGTAGTAGTCAAATACATGGGAGCTAGGGTGGGAGAGCATTAGCTATTGGGATTAGAAGGCAAGGCCTTCTGAAGAACCTGGTGTCTGAACCGCATCTTAAAGGAAGAGAACGACTCTGTGGGGTGTGGGTGAAGAAGGAGTGCATATAACCATGAGGGATAGCCAGGGTGAAGGCATGGAAAAAGGAGCTGTAGAGTCATTACTCAGGAAAAAAGAAGCCATATTGGCTGGATCACAGAGCACAGAAGGGAGAGTAACGTCCAATGAGTCTGGAAAGGTAGGTTAGGTCCAAGGTATGTAACACTTTTAAAAAGAAATAGAGTATTTTATGTGTTATTCTAGAGGCAACAGAAAGCCACTGGAATTGACTGAATAGTGGAGTTGTGCAGTCAGATCTGCACTTACAGAAAATTACTTTGGCACCAATATGTAGAATGAACTAGAGTGGGGAGAGACTTGGGACAGGGAGACCAATTAAGAATCTGTTGCAATAGTCTAGGTGAGAGGTGTTGAGGACTTGAACATTGCAGCAACATGGGTAGAGAGACAGCTGATGCAAGATATAATATGAGACAGACAATGGTTTAACAAGGATGCTAAGTGTCTCAGACTTTTTAAGACTTGCTTTCCAACATTATCTCAGGTGTGAGAAACCTGGTATGTAGAAAATATTTTTATCTGCTCCACATAACTTCCTATTTGAGTCTAACCATCTGTAAGATTGTTTCCATTATCTCCTTCATTCTCCCCAATAGCCTTGATGTTTCCCAAGCCTTGGAAAGATCTATTCTAGCCCTCAGCTCCCTGAATAACAAAAGCGTATCTGTATCTAGTCTGCACAAATTCTTCCTGGGCATTTCAAGCTATTCTGCAATGCCTTTGGAAGCACCTCCTTTGCCTTCCATGGTCATTTAAAATGATTCTAGTTTCCTGAGTTTCTTGTATTGACTGGCTTTGTCTTGCTCTTCATTTTCTTAGAGGCATATTCTCTTCTTAGTTGTTAAGTATATACTCTCTATTAAATTGTTAAGTTGTTAAATTCTATTCCTTGGAAAAGGATTGATTGACTCACCTCCTTTTCTAGAACTGAGACATAATTGAAGCCTAGCTACTCTCTTAAGCCCTATCTCCTGTTGATCATGAAAAGATCACTTATCATCCTTTTTTTTTTAATCTAGTTTTCCAACTATTATAAAGGTCAAACAGAGATTAAACACATCATTTTGTTTCAAAGATGATGTCAAAATGGGACATGAGAGCAATATGTCTATTCACAATCTGAAGGACACCTCCAGGTCTTAGATTTCTTGCAGATCTGAGACAAAAGACAGAAATTGAGCTCAGTGAATTGTTATGTTATTGCACTCATGAAAAACTTACTAGCTCTTCTAACCACTTATAGTTTCTCTTTGATGACCTTTTCATCAGATGCACCCTCTTATTTAATTTCTAGAATCAAAGTTAATGTAGAAATATATATTTGTATGTGTAGTACTGATAGTTGACAGTTCTCACCAAAAGCAACTATAGTCATTTATCCACAATATACTTTATTTAATATCCTTCATGTTACACATCACTATTTTAATAATTGTGTATTAAAATAAATAATTTAGCATGAAATTTAATATTTGAAAAATACATCATAATCATGGCACCCTTATTAATTTGATACCCTAATTTCAAGCAAAGACTCTAATAGATACTGAACAGCCCCTTGAGTACTGAATTTTCAAGTTTAAATGTAAAGTGAGGACTGTGACATAACAACATTTAAAAAAATAGCTGAAGTTTGTATAGTGTTTCACAAAACCACAGAATTTGAGGGTTGGAAGAAACCTCAGAGACATTTAATCCAACTAATTCACAAATGGAATCCTGATTATAACATACTGATACATAATCATCCAGCATCTGCTTAAAGACCACTAAGGATGAAGAACCTACCATTTTTCAAGGTGGCCCGTTCCACTATGAAATTAGAGTCATTCAGGATTTGACGGGTAGAGTCACATAGTAGATTAATGGTTGAATGCCAACATGGAAATCTTTAATGGAATATTACAGTGATCTTTACTTTTCCTGTACTATTTAACATTTTTATCAAAGATTTGGATAAAGGCAAAGAGAGTATATTCATCAAATTTTCCAAGGGATCACTAATGCACTGGAAGTCAGAGTCAGAATCTAAAAGGATTCTGGATAAGGAAAAAAAAAATGCTCCTACTTCTGCCTCCTTGGTTGAAACACACAAAATCTAATCTCTCTTCCATATGACATTCCTTCAAATATTTTAGTGCATTTATCACATCTCTCTAAAATATTCCCTTGTCTAGGCTAAACATCTCCTATTCCTCCATTCATCTGAATTCTTGTCACTTTTTTCTGAACTTTCCCCAGATTATTAATATCCTTTTTAAACCATGGCTTCTGGAAATGAACATAATATGCTGTTTGAGAACTGAGAAGGACAGAGTACTGAGATATGTTTGGTTTAGTCCTGGAAGCTATGATTTTTAGTTCAGCCCAATATCACATTTTTATTTTGTCTACCTCATCATACTTGTGCTTACTATTCAGTAAAATACTTTTTTTTTCCCAGAAAAAAATCATTAACTGTGACTTGCCCATCTTGTACATGTAAAGTTGATTTTTTTGACTCATGTGTAAGACTCAATAATATCTCTATTGAATTTCATATTATTAGATTGTGACCAATGTTCTAGCCTATCAGAATCTTTTGGGATCCTGTCTGTCATCCAGTGTGTTAACTATACCACCCAGCTTACTGCCATCTGCAAATTTAATGAGCATACCATTTATGCCTTTACCCAAGACATTTATAAAAATATTAGACAGTACAGACTTAAGTACAAATCCCTAGAGTACTCCCCTGGAGACCTTCTGCCATGTTCATAATCATTAATGACAACTATTGAGGTCTGCCCATCTAACCAATCCCAAATCCATCTAATTGTGCTTTGGCTGATCCACTTCTGTGCATCTTCTCCACAAGTCAGATTGAGTATTTATCAAAAGATTTGCTAAATTCTAAGTAAACTATATCCACAACATCCCTTCATCTATCAGTTTAGTAATTCTGTTAAAAAAGTAAAATGATATATACAGTATAGTATCTTCATCTACACTAGAAATCGTATCAAAAAGGAAATATGTTTATATGTACATATACATATTATCTTCACACACATTATCACAACATTTTCTCATTTGCTGCTCAAAACAACCTTGTTCACCAAAAAATACAAGTTTAGAAAAAGCAACAATTTTGTTGCCAGCAAGAATATATGACAAAAAAATTGGCTCCATCTTGCTCTCCTATCTTTCTAATTGAATTTTCCAAAATCATGACTTTCAAGGATTGTGACTAGTGTCATGGGTGAGAAAAAAACTGAAAATAATTTTCTTATTATAAGTCAAATAAGAGAATGACCTTTCAGAATGACAGCTCAGATAGAATCAAAGAAGAGAACAACAACAAATCTAACTGATTTGTTAGATCAAATCTAGAAATCCCATTTCTAAAGACAAACCACAGCCAGAAATGTGGCTGCAGAGAGCAAAAGATGAAGCTCAGAGAGTATCCCAGGTGTGGAAGACCAGCAAATTGCAGCAGAGAGCAAACCAAGCATAGAGAACCACCAGATAGCCAAACAGCCAAATGTATATCCCAGTTGTGCATCTACACAATGCAGGCATCCAACAGAGTCATCCATACATCAATGATATCATGAGGTCATCCAGCTGACATCTTTAGATCTGTAACAGGGTTAAGGGCAGATAGAAACAAGGTTGGAATGAGGATGTAGTAGATTTGAGCTATGGGCTTATTAGATAGTAAAGAAAATCTCACAGCGAGGTCTGAATTCAACTCTGAGTGTTTCTCTCCTCCTTACCTTTGGGGAGGTCTTTAATCTGTGTTTTATGATTGTTCTATTGTCCCTTATGGCTTAATTGTGGTAATGTTCTTCCTGGTTGAAGCAATTTATCTTCATAGTTCACAGATGGAAGGGAAATTATTTTCAAATATGATCAATTAGTAGCAAGCTGTTTTGAGTAGTGTGATACTCCAAGCTTGATGTTCATGGTAATTGTCTTTACAATAGTAGGAACCTTACCAAATAACTTTAGAAGCATTCTATATTTGTTTTGTTTGAGGCTTCCACTTTGGAAGCAGAGTCTGTGTCCCTGTGTCTCACTGTGTTTGATATATCAAGGGAGCAATACTCTGTGGAACTAAAGAAGTTTTGGGTTTTTTTTTTTTTAATTACGTAACAGCAGCTATGTGGCACTGTGGATAGAGCACCGGCCCTGAAGTCAGGAGAACCTGAGTTCAAATCCGGCCTCAGACATATAACACTTACTAGCTGTATGACCCTGGGCAAGTCACTTAACCTCATTGCCTAGCCAAACCCACTCATTTTACTGATGAGAATATTGAGACTCAGGGAGATGAAGTGAATTTCCTGAGGTCGCACAGGTCAGGTGCAGAGCTCAGGCTGGCACCTACAGCTCCAGAATTTCTTTCCCTGTGGTATGCTTCCTCTTGTTGTTGTTCTTTAGTCACTTTAGTCATGCCCAACTCTTTCTGAACCCACATGGGGTTTTCTTGGCAAAGATACCAGACTGGTTTGCCATTTCCTTCTCCAGCTCATTTTACAGATGAGGAATTGAGGCAAGCAGAGTTAAATGACTTGCCTAGGGTCACACAGTCAGTAAATGTCTGAGACCAGATTTGAGCTCAGGAAAATGAGTCTTCCTGACTTCAGGCCCAGCACTCCATTCACTGTGCCACCTAACTGCCCCTAGGAATCCTTCAGGAAGAGTTAAATGATCTAAGAATAGTAACAGTGCAACATCTCTAAGCTACAAACATTCATAATGCCTATATAATCTTCGTCTTTTTTTCTTTAATTTAGCTCCACCTTTGTCAAGATAATACTATTAAAGTGATGTAAAATTAACCCAAGAATCTCAAATTAGTTATAAATACTTGAAGGAAATGTTATCTGAAATAGTCTTTTAGGAAGAGGTCCCCAATGACATTTATTGTTTTATCATAGGTTGGCTACATTTAATGAGTTTGGGTACTTTAAAAGTTTGACATGTTTTCTTGGGGTAATAAAACAGTATACTGGTAGTAATAATGAGAGAACTTAAGATAGTGTTTTCAGGTTTACAAAGATTTTTGCCTACATTCTCTCTTTTGCTCCTCATAACAACCTTGTGAGGTACACATTACAGGTATTAACCCCATTTTAAAGATGAGGAAACTGAGTTTTTGAGAGGCTAAGTGGCTTGCCTATGGTCAGTATATCTGGTATTTGAAGATGGCCTTTCTGCACTCCAAATCTGGCTTTTTAGCCACCATTGGAAATCTTTCTTCTTTTTCCCTTAGCTTCTCCAAAGTGGTATTCTCTGAAGGAATTCATGCAGAGCTTCCTCTACCCATCCTTCAGTTTAGAAATGACTAGTAATAGCTTAGGACAGGTGTGGGGAACCTGCAACCTTGAGGTCACATGAGGCCCTCTAGGTCCTCAAGTGTGGCCCTTTGACTGAATCCAAACTTCATAAAATGAAAAAGTACAGTTTGGATTCAGTCAAAGGGCCTCACTTGAGGACTTCGAGGGCCACATGTGACCTCAAGGTTGCAGGTTCCCCACCCGTGGCTTAGGGTGATTGGAATAAAGTCAAGCAGTTGGGTGATCAGAAATGGTAGTAAAGAATGAATGTCATTCTAGCTCTCAGTTCCACCAATCTGCCAAGCAGCACTGACTTGTGACTAAGGAGGTGTGGATTATTGTGGTTTTACCAGATCAGAATCAGCTCTTGAGTGTCCATCTCTATAAAACCCCGTCCCTTCCTCAGATTGCTAAATTTAATGGAAACTTAGCCACATGGTGTTGGCTTAACAAAGTTAACTCTTCACGAGAACATGGATAATTATTTTCCATTTGTAGCAACCCAAATAATGGTATAAACAATATACAAAAAAATCTAACAAATAGACATGATCACAATCTCTCCAAGATTCCAGTCCTCAGAGATTACAGAAACGACTTTCCCCAAGTAGTTGTAGGAAAGGAAGTTTGCTTAGTATCTTTTGGCCATTTTTCTACCAATGGACAAAGGAGTTAAGACACTGAAACACAGTGCCCATGCAATAATCTAGGAAATGCACAATCAGTTTGCTTCATGTGTTGTGACTACTGTTCCTGCTTGTGAACAAAGGACTTTAAACCAAGTTCCCATTCAATATATGACTCACACATCCTGATGAAGAATCAGAAACTGGAAGTCAGGACCTCCCACATTTGGGGAAATGAATTTCATTCAAACTGGAAACTAGATGCTCCCGTGACCCATGGCTTTCTCAGTTTTGATTGTCCTGTAGCTGGCAGGGACTTTCTAACTGCTGTTTTCTGAATATAGTTTATTGTTAAGTATGGTTAATAAATATATATCCCAAATAAGAAAGGCTGCTGTTACCATGGCACACCAGCATCTTTCCCTTACCTCACAGTACTTTTTGGTGTACTGTCCCATCTCAATCCCTCCTGGAGCACACCACTTCTCTCAATTTCCCCATTGAGGAGCCCTAGGTACTATATAGCGGTAGTGGGGGTAGACCACCAAATAGCTGATCAAGGAAGGGAGGTGTTAAATGACTGTAAGTGACCAAAATTCTGTACAGATGTTTAGGAAATTAATGTTCATTGGAAGATATCTATTTCCTAAAAAACTTTATTGTGAAATTTAATTTACTTTTTTAAGGAGAGATATAGGGTTTCTTTTTTTTGGAAAATGGGGTTAACTACATCTTTAGTCCATTCTGAATGAATTTTACTCAGAGTTAATTATGATAAATAGTTTGACAAAGATTAGAACCAATCTTTCTTTCAAATATATTAGTGAGGAATTGAGGTTTTGACTATAAACTCTTTAAGGGTAGGTAGATGTTACATATGTTTTCGTCACCCAAAATATATTTTTATAATACGTGTTCAATAAAATTTTGAATTATTTGATCAATGAATGAATGAATGATTTCACCATAGCATTTCTGTATATGGGTAGTCTCAAGGACAACAATATTGAGAAATAGAATAGATTTGCACGATAATCATTTTCACTTACTCTAAAACATCTGTTTCAAAAATAGAGATAAACAATGAATGATAATAGTAACCCTCCCCACTGGGTTGGAAATGTGAGTAAAATTCCCCTTACACTCACTCCATGGAAAACCACCCAATATTATTAGATCATGATGACAAGTGATTTGAACCAGAAACTTGCATTGTTTCACTAATTGTAGAATTAACTGCAATTTTTTTTTCACTTGGTAATGTTTTCTTAGACTTCATAACATTTTCGTCATATCCTTTAATATTTTCGCTCCATCCCTGTAGTGTTTTCTTGTACCCAGTGATGTTTTTTTAAGCATTGGAGTGAGAGGAGAGAATACTTATGCTAATCTACCATGGATTAGACTTGTCAGTTTTCCCAGAGAGACAAGAAGTAGTCTCACCCTTACTAGAGATCTCCAAGTAGAGGTTGGATGGACACTTTTCTTGTCCAGTGCCTAGCACAATGTCTGGAACATAGACACTTAATAAATTCTTGTTTAATGATTCAGGTAGAGGTTATACTAGATGGCCCCTTCCTACACTGAGGTTCTATGATTCAATGATTTTTTGCTCTTACTTGTCCCTCTGCTCTGATCCAATAAATGAAAACCTTCTCCTGAAATACAACTTAAAGGAGTAAATGTAAATGCCAAGAACGGTAATTGTAATATCATCTCTCCCTAAAGAATCTGACTTTTAGAAAATTAATTCCCCCATTTGTAGGTTTCAGATTCTGTTCTAATTAAGACTACCAGCAAAGGACCTGATCACAGTTAAATCATATAATCATAGAATTAAAGTTAGAAGAGGCCCACAGGTCATCTAGTCTAATAGCTACTCAAATTAGAAAGTCTCTCCATAACTACTTCAACAATTGGTTGTCTAGCCACTAATTATGCACCTTCTTTTTCTGAAGAAAACAACACATTCCATTTTTGGGCAGCTCCAACTGCTAGGAATATTTTCCTTATGCACAAAATCAGTCTACAAATAATTTCCACCCACTTGTCCTAGTTTGGTGCTCTGGGAAATAACAACCTTGCAAACATTCAAAGAAAATTATCTTGAGTCCACACTGCCTCCCACTCATACCCCCCCTCCATAGTCTTCTTTTCTCCAGGCTAAACATCCTAAGACTATTTTGCCTAATTTTGCTAGAACACAGGCCTCCTTGACATTTCTGGCCATTTTCCTTACTTATTATACCACTGTTCTTGGGCCACCTTCCTCCCATTGGAATCTTGAACTCTTTCCTCAATCACCTAGTTTTATAGGTATTGCCTTGTCTTGTCTTGGGCCAGGCTTCCATGACACTTCCTGGTATTGCCTCAATATAGCCTATTCTCCTCCAGCTCTGAAAATTGACATTTTGCTTCGCCTTGATAGCCATCCATGACAGTCCCTGTTTTTTAGCAACACTTTATGTTGTTTTTTTTTCCATTAGAATGTAGGAACAATCTTACTTGAGGGTAGGAACAATCTTACTTGCCTATATCTCTCTCCAGTGTTTAATATAGAACCTTACACATAGTAAGCACTTAACAAATGTTCTATCTATCTATCCATCCATCTATTTTTCTATTTATTTACCTATCCATCTATCTTGGCATGTGCTAGAGCCAACTTGAACCATATTGTAAGAGCTGATTATTGAATTTTCAGTGTGAACATTAATACCTCAGAAATCAGCTAATACTACAAATCTAGATTTTTCTCTAAGAAATAATGGAAAATATTAATAATGCAGACTGAACCTTAAGCTGTATTGGACTACATTTCTTTTACTAGAGGACAGTTGTTAAACATTTACCAGTATAATCCTGTGCCTATTGCTTTATCTTTAACTGATCCTCACATGACTATTTTTTAAGTGGAGAGTCTTATGTAAAAGAAAATATAAAGCTTATTTTTGGAATATAAGCCTAAAAATGATAATTATGAGAAAACCCAGAATCAGAGAATTACTTGCTGATAAAAATTAATGCAAAATATGATATGGTTTTGAATATCCTCATTATCCTGATCACATTCTTCTGGACCAAAATGTGGATTTTTGCATTTGTTTCTTTTACTTGCCATGTAATAGGAGAGGAATGTTTAAGGAAGATGTTCCAAAATTCTTTAAGTGTCCATCTACTATTTGACACTTGTGGCTACCTGATTCTGTATATTGTTGAATTATTACAACCTCAGAGATTGATGAAGTCAACCTTTTCCTAGCTAAAGAATTACAATTGAGCACCATGCATTCAAAACCTAAATTTCCTGATGCTAAATCCAACACTTTTTCCACTAAGCCATATTGCCTCTCAGTAGATACCTTACCTGGTTTCAAAGAGGAGCCTATGTATCTCCTTCATAGAGGGCCAGTGACTTGAACTGTAATGATTTGTACCCACTTCCCTATTGTTGAGGAGCTCTAGAATTCTAATGCGTATTTGATTATCCAGGGTAGTTTGAGATTCTGTCTTTTAGAGAAAAGTGTAACCTTAAAAAGGACCACCTCCATCTTAAAGACCCTATTAGGAATTATCCCAACCCAAACCATCATTTCCTTCTTTTTGAAATACAGGATTTAGTGCTCAAAAGGATGTGAGAAATTACCTAGTTCAATACACTCATTTTAGAAAAGGGGAAACTTGGGGCAGCTAGGTGGCACAGTGGATAGTGTACTGGCCCTGGATTCAGGAGGACCTGAGTTCAAATCTGGCCTCAGACACATAACACTTACTAGCTGTGTGACCCTGGACAAGTCACTTAACCCCATTACCTACTCAAAAAGAAACAAAGAAAAAAAGGAAAAAAAGGAAAAGAGGAAACAGGTTGATAGAATGACATTTATGATCATACAACTGTGTAAGTAGCACAGTCAGAATTTGAACTTAAGTCTGTCAATACAATCCAATAATTAAGTATCAGCTATGGACAAGACATCTGTTATATATTGTAAAGATACAAAAATGAAATGAAAATGTCTAGAACTTCAAAGAGCATATATTCTGCTAGATTAGACTGATGCTTTTTATTAATGTATTTTTAAAGAGACAATGTAAAACCATCCTTTTCGGTATTGGAAGAATAATAAAGTCATTCAAGTGAACATATGTTTAAATAATCATTTTTAATATGAGTAGATTACTGTCTACTCAGGTCAGTTAGGTTCCAAGAAAGTAGATTTGGCTCTAGGGTGGCTGGAATACCTTCTCTAGGACCAGCTAGGGACAATTCAATCGACTCTTCTTCAGAGTGAGTTTCCCTGGTGCACTAACAGGATTCCTACAGCTTCCCACGACTCTTGTCTAACTCACTAAAAGCAGTTTATTTCACAGCACTGATAGAAGTTAGAGTGTGAGTTTATGTTACTACCTTGGACTTATTCAGCATTCTGTGGGATTATTATGGGAAAAGTACTGGGCAGAGAGGTCCAAGCCTAATAATGAACTAGCTGTGTGGCTTTAGGTGATTCATTTAATTTCAAACAAACATCTGCCAACCCCATCTAAGTCACAGGGTTTATTGTGAAGATAGATGAGGTAAGGAATTTGGAAACAGTTTGAAAGTCACAAAAATGCTGTATATATGGGAAGCTGATAAAGTCGCTAACCCTATGGGAAGAGAGAGACAGGAAGGAAGACAGGTCTAGGGTACCCTAGGGTAATGGAGTAATCATAAAGTCAGAAGTGTAATGTGAATGATGATTTTCGCCCATCCCTCTCTTTCTTTATTATTCAACTATCCTTCTTCATCAGCTCTATCTCATCTTATCCTTATTTCCCAGCTAGGATTTCTAGTAAAAGTGATTGTGGTACTCCACTCAACTGTCAGGAAATATCTCTTTTAATCAAAGTTGGTGAGGTCTGTGACAGTCTTCCAAGGTCTAGGAGCCTTTTACCAACGCCCATGAAATTTTACCCCTTGTTTTTGATTATACTCGGCTGATTGGTTTACCCAAAATGATCGACACTGATGTCCACTTATAGCCAAGTTCATGGGATCAAAGAATTTGGAACTAGAAGGGAAAAGTTAAGTGATTTGCCCAAAGATACACAGTAAATAGCAGAGCCACTATTCAGACCCAGGTTCTCTGATTTCAAATCCAGTTCCCTTTCCACGATGCTGCAGTGTCTCCTTCAGTTTTGTTGGGGGTGTTGTAAGGTAAATGTTTTATATACATTTTAGGTTTGTTTTGCTTTTGAAGTAGTCACACTGACTTTTCTCTGACTCAGTCTATTTTACAGCCAAAGCTTCAGAGACGTGTGTGACAACTGATGCCTTTGGGACTAGACTGACTTAAGCTATTTATGCAAATACACACACACACACACATCTCTCTACAAGAATGTTTCCTCAGCTATTCTGACCACTTGTTTACCTATTGAAATGTATTTAACTAAAAATAAAGAGAGGTGCTTGAAGAAAGGTCCGCCTAGTTGTATAAGCTCAAAATGAATAAATGGTCTTATTCTTCCTCCTCCTCCCTCACTAAATTAACTCAACATATCTGTTTATTTGACATAGATCCATCCAGTGTGTTCATAATGTATATGACTCTGAATAAGCACTCCTTTCTTAATTTTAATAACAAGAATTGTCTTCCCTGGCATTAAACAAATTGACAGTTTTACTGCATTATGCTAGCACTCCATATAGAATTATTCTGAGTGATTCTTTCAATATTAAAACACTTTGTTTTAGAAGGAAATAGTCTATCTGAAGATATGGGTGAACATGAAAAATGTGGGCAAATTAAGCAATAAAATTGGATTTCTTTTCTAGATTATGCAGAACATCAAAAACAAGAGTGTAGCAAACTTGGGAAGTTCTGTTCCTCTGAGTGTGTCTAGCTCTCACTGTCTCTCATCTCCTACCATCACTTTCTATATCAAAACATGATTAACAGTTCTTTGAACTCTCAAAAGAAGGAGAGTGATGTAGGTAGTGCTGGCCACATTTGAGTCTTGGAGGGTGGATTTATACATATAGCTGTCTCTTTGTGTGACTCATGACGATGTCAGCTTTGACTTTAATTCATAGAATTGCCCAAGTAGTTTCTGCCAGGCTCCCTTCACTTCCTTATTCCTCACGCTATAAATCAGAGGGTTTAACATGGGTATTAGAAGGGCATAGAATAGTGAGATCATCTTCTCCTGAAGTATGTTGGAACTTGAGTGGGGCTGAATGTAAGTGAAAATGGTCATCCCATAACACAGAGTCACCACTGTCAGGTGGGAGGCACAAGTCTGGAAGGCTTTCTTTCTTCCCTCTGTGGACTGAATCTTCAGAATAGTGGAGATGATCTTGATATAAGACACGAGAACCAGCAAGAATGGTGTCATGAGCAGGATGATGCTGGAAGCCATAATTGCAGCCTCATTGGAGGAAGTGTCCACACAGGCCAATCTGACTACAGCTAAGAGTTCACATGATATGTGGTCAATGACCCGGTTTGTGCACATGGGGAGCTGGAAAGTGATAGCAGTCTGCATGAGAGAGTTTAGGGAACCACTGGCCCAGGAGGTAGCCACTAGCCTGGCACACAGGCCAACATGCATAATGGCTGAGTAACGCAGGGGGTTGCAAACTGCTACATAGCGGTCATAGGCCATTGTTGCCAACAAAATAAATTCAATCCCACCTAGACCCAGAGAGAAAAACAGCTGGGCAGCACAGCTAACATATGGAATTGTTTTATCTTTTTCCAGGAAATGTGCCAACATTTGGGGGACGATGCTGGTAGCATAAGAGACATCGACAATGTTGAGGTTGGTGAGGAAGAAGTACATGGGAGTATGCAGCTGAGTGTCCAGCCTGATCAGAATGATGATTAGGATGTTTCCAAATATGGTCAGCAGGTAAATGGACAGGAAAAGAGAAGGGCCTGAGTCCTCCAGTTACTAGAGAGCCCCAGGAGAACGAATGAACTCACCCATGTCTGATTATCTTTTTCCATTAAATGGTGAAGGACAATCTGCAGGGAGAAACAGAAATAGGAGAGATTATAGAGCTTGAAAGTCAAACCTTAGGTTTTCAAAGCAGTGTGTTTTTTATCACACCAGGGTCTTTTGTTGAATATTTCTGTCAGTGTAGAACAAGTAGCTCAACTGGTTCCAAAAGAATGTGGTTAGAACAAATGGAATAAGTTTGACTCATGAGATAATGATCCCCTGTCCAAGGGAGTCTCCAAATCATCTGGATGACCATTTTGAAGGGATGTTGCATAACAGATTTCTCACCGTGTAGGGAGATTGATTAAATGATCTCTAAAGTCTCTTCCAAATGTAAGATTCTATGATCATGGGTTTGGTCCCTCTGAACATTAGTTTCACTCTGTTTCATGACTATGGATTCAACCTCTTACCTGGAACAGTGGACTTAAACTTCCTCCCTCAGCACCATCACTTCCATCTCTTTTGTCATCTTACTTGTGAATTTTCAATCTCTCCCTTAATACTGACCTTTTTTCTACCAATCTGAAAGAGTGCTTGGCCTACTTAAAAAAACAAATAAACAAAAAAAAAAATCCTTCACTCTAAAGTCATGTCCTCTATCTTCTCTTCCACCATCAAACTTCAAGAAAGAGGAACTTAAGTTCACTATTTCCATAACTTCAGCAAATATTTACTAACTCTCTAGTGTATACAGAAAAATGCATTAGACTTTATCACTAAAATAAAATTTATGCACCAATTTATGCTTTTATGGCATTCATAATAAATAGAAGGCAGGTGTAACATTTTCTTAAAGGCACAGCTTGAAAGGATGGGTAGAGAGAGAACTTCCTGAAGGGTGGTGATACTAGACTCATAAGTGCTTTAATTTTTGATTGTAAGAAAATCTTCTCAATTTCCTAATGTGTGAGTCATCTATCTGTCACACTTCTGTCATTTAAGCTGAGAACACTTTGGTCAGTATTACAAAGAAAATGAGGCCAAATAAGCATCCAGAAAAGTCATATTTGTTGAATATGGGAGAGAGAAAAAGATGAGCTTATAGTTAAATATCAATAAAAGGGGAAATATATAATCATCACTATGATAAAGAACTGTTGGAGGATGTGGTTAAAGGAACTGTGGGAAAAAGTCCATTCTGTCAAATCTGTATACAACACAGTAGATGATGACATACCGCTGGTGTAAGGGCAAGAAGAAGTGGAGCATAATAGAGTGCTGAATTTGGAATCAGGAAGATATATAATAAATGCCTAACAAATACTGTTTGACTGACTGACTGACTGACTTACATGAGTTCAAGTTCCATCTCTGATACTAGCTTTGTGACAATGAACAATTCAGTTATCCTCTCAGAATCTCAGTTTCCTCATCTGCAAAATAATGAGGATAAGACTGGTACTCCCTATTTCATAGGGTTGTTGTGAGAATCAGATGAAATAACCTATGTAAAATGTTTGGTTAACATTAAAGTGTCATATAAATATGAGTTATTGTTTAAAAAAATAGAATAGTCATTTTATCTGCATTGTTAATCTTTTTGTATATCTATTTTTGTATTGAGAAGTTATACTGAATTTTTATAACAACATTAGAGTTGAGTGTTTTTTTCCAAATCAGTCTGTAGATGTGATTATTAATTAGAATTAATTACATAATGCTAAAATTAAAGAATTTGGAGTTTTAAGAAACCTTAGAGATCATTGAGATCAACCTCTTATTTTACATATTGGGTAACTGTTTAGAAAAATGTCTAGCAAAGTCACATTTGTTGAATATGGGAGGGAGAAAAAGAACTTATGGTTAAATGCCATATGAAAAGGGAAAATACAGCAATCATTACAACAAAAAGCTATTTGAGGATAAGACATAAAGGAGCTAGTTGTGAGAAAAAAGTCATTTTGTCATATCATGTTAATACTTGCCTATTATTCCATAGGCAGTATCAGGGGAGGGATTTGAACTCAGGTCATACAACCCCAAATGCAATATTTTCTCTACTGTGACTCCATTCCTGCTTGTTTAATCTGCTTGCTTACTTCTTCTTAGAAAACTCTAACCAATGAAAATTAGCCCATAGGAAGACAGAAGAAATAAACTCATAAGTGCTTTAATTTTTGATTGTAAGAAAATCTTCTCAATTTCCTAATGTGTGAGTCATCTATCTGTCACACCTCTGTCATTTAAACTGAGAACACTTACTGATTCCAATGCAGGGTGGCAGGTGACAAATGGAATAGTAGCCAGACCTTGGTTCAAAAATTGACTCTGATACTTACTACCTGAATGATCATAAGCAAATCTCTTGCTCTCTCTGATTTTCAATTCAGTTAAACCAGATTATCTCTACATTACCTTCTAGGTCAAAATCCTATGATCCTAAGAAAACCAGAGGAGATTCAATGACACCTCCATGATTTTGTCTTTCATTTCTAGAGTAAACAATGAGCAAAACTGGCAATCAGAAGTCAATTCTATCTTTGTAAAAATATGAATCTGCATACTAGACACATTTCATTGTAAATCTCTCTGTATAGTATTTTCTTCAACTTTGGACCATTCTTATGACTGTTTTTACCTTGGCACCATTTTTTTTTCAGCATAGCCCCTCAATTTCCCTTTCATGTAATCAAGATTGAATGTCCAAAAAGTCTATATCTTCTTCAAATCTTTACACATCTACATAGCTCCTTGTGGATAAACAGATCTTTAAATACTCGTGCCCTAAGAAAATATTTCAGAAAGTGCCCTATTATCTTTAGTAAATTAGAAAATAAACACATGCACAGCAGAGAGGAGAGGAACTTTGTCTTTTGTGCCCCCTTCTAAATACAATGTATGAGCTATTTGGTTGGTATGAATATTTGGATAATACTCTTTTGACCCTTATTTTCTCCTACAAGAAAAGACTGCTCATTTAGTTATTCTCAGACTCTCTACCATTGTTAGTCTCACCATATATGATGATCCCTTTTTTCCTGGTTTTCCTCCTCAGGCTAGCAACATTTCACTGACAAAATTGTCAAAAGAATGCTCATTGTGTTCATTTCTTTTCACTCATTCCCTCCTTATTACCCTATAATTGATTCTATCTTCCTGTTGAAGGTCTCCTAATCACAAATCCCTTCAATCAATTTTCATTCTCCTTGTCTTCTTCCCAAAATATGATACTGTTGAATAGTTCTACTCTAATCACTGTCCTTGACAGTTCACTTTTCTTATTCTCCTTCTTCATTAACTATTCTTTCTTGATCTTATTAACTGATTTTTTTCCTCAGTCCTTAACCATGAGTATTGACCACATTTCTATCCTCAGTTGTGTCTGCTTTTTTTGTCCTATACATTCTCTCGTAGAATTCTCTTAATGTCAAAACATATAATGTATTTGTATGTGTATACCTCTCAGATGTAGCCATATATGCTTAATCATATATCTCCAAATGTCGATTGGATAGTTCTACTTGAATTCACTATCATATCTTAAATGCAATATATATATATATATATATTTATATTCATCATTCCCCCCCCCAAAAAAAAAACAGCTCTACCTCCTGACTATCTTGAATTTAAATAAATGAATTAAACTGAACACCATAGTTGTTTTTTTTTTTTATCACATACCAGTGTTCTCCCAGTGATTCAGAACTCAAACCTTGGAACCATTTTTTATTTTTTTCCTCTCACTCTTTACTAGTCTCTATATCCAATCAATCTTCAAGTCATGAATTTAGAACTAGTAGAAACTTTAAAGTCCCCTTTATTTTATAGATGACCAAACTGAGTGTGGAAATTGCCTGTGCCAGAGGGGAAAAAAAATCCTTATTCTTATTCTGGTAATAGTGTCACTTTGAAACCTCGATAGCATACATAGAAGAAGTCACTGAAAATTGATTCTGGCTGCTTTATTCTAGACCAAGTTAAATGTAACTAACCAAAAAGCTACCAATAGGACTATAAACATGGCATTGAGATTTTGGAAAGCTTCTACAAATGTTTTGCCTCAACTCCTTAGTAAGCTTTTACATGGCAATGGTTGTGTTGGATGCCTATATATTTATAGTCATGTGCATACAACAATCATATCTAACATTTTTACAGTATTTTAATGTTTTAGAAGCACTTTGCATATATTAACTCATTTTAGTCTCAAAACAATTCTGAGAGGTAGGTACTTGTAATCTACATTTGACAGTTTAGGAAATTGATTTAACCAGAGGTTAAGTGACTTGCCCAGGATCACAGAGCGAGTAAATGTGTGAGGCAGATTCAAATTCAGTCTTCCTGAATCAAAGTCCAGCACTCAATGCATTATACCATTTTCTTCATTTTACCTCAATGGGCCCAGAGAGATGAAATGACATTTCACAAAATTGTACCGACAACAAAACTGAGATTCAAACCCAAATCCTCTGACCTTAAATAAAGGTTTTTTTCCAGACTCAATTACTCTATATGCTATTTGATCCCTCTGAAGTCAGACAAGATAAGTCTAAATTATTTTAGCATAGTGATGGCACACAGTAGGCTTTTGAATATTTGAATGACAGTAAGAATATATCATATTTAATAAAGGCCTTCTTCATGACCTCTCTTATTTTTGTCCTCTCTATCCCAGGTGAACACATTTTCCCTTTGTCCTTCTGTCATCCTCTCCTAAGCCAGAAATATTGATTTGCCTGTACCAATTCTTGCATTTTGCCTCCATCATATAATTTCTCTAATATTGTTCCAACCAATACTTTCTTCTGCCTGACTTTTTCTTTTGCATTCTTATTATTTAAGCAAAGAAACATAAACTACTCTTGCTCAAAATTACACAATAGGAGAATACATCCCTGTGGTCCATCTCCTTCAACATGAACCCCATGAGAACAGAGATCTTTTCTCCTGCAAGACAATGATAATTGGCTTAAATAGAGATAAAGTTAAGAGTCACCTAGATGGCATGAGTTGAAAGGTACCAGGAAAGTCCTCCACCCAACAATATCTCCTATTGTCCATCACTGACAAGCATTATTCTAAGATCTGTGATTGATCTTTGTGGGTTAAGCGCTACCTTCTCTTTGCAGTTCTCATTTTAAATGTTCTCAAAAAACTCCTGAGGAGACTTTCTGACAATTTTAGTATTGAATTAAAGCATGATATCTCAGTGACTTTTTAAGGTATACAAAGCACTTTCTTTACAACAACTCTTTGAAGTAGTATAAATATTATTCACCTTATTTTACAGATCAGAAAACTGAGGTTCTGGGCAGTTAAGCATTTCCAAAGATCACAAAACAAGCAAATTTCTGAGGTAGGATTCCAACTTATGTTTCTTGACTCCAAGTCCACTGTTCTGTCTATGATAGGTGCCATGCCAGAGTACACAAATCCTTTGTATGAATGAATTCATAATATCATTTTTCTCTTGTATGACAGGAGATTTATCATTCAAATATAAGATAACCTTGGTGAATTTGGGGTAGTCAGGGAAAGAGGCCCTGACAGTGGTGAAAAGGGCACCAGTTTGAGATGGAAAGGGGAGAGTAACTAAAGACAAGTATCTCTATCAACATTTTTCTAAGTCTATCAAATCAATATTGAATGAGAAGCATTCCTTCCAAAAAACAACCACATTAGTATCCATCCATAATCAGAGAAATAAGAATTTTTAAAAATACAAGCACTGAACCCTTCTTCTCTTCTCTTTATGGTCCTAACAAAGAAGTACTTCATGCTCCAAAAGCATTCCTTCCTCTCCCAGACCTTAACTCTCCTTATGCCTCCATCAAAATTTCTCAGTGCCCTAATGTTGACTAGCTGCCAGAGAGGAAAGTGATTGGGCAAACTGAATTTCACTAAAGGTATAAATAAGTGCTATTGAGTAATATCCCTCCCTGAAGTGTTCATATTTTAGATAACATGTTTGGCAGAGGCAAAACTTAATTCAGAGGAAATGAATCTATAATCATGGATTTTCAGGGGTCAGTGCTACCTCAGTGAAGGCGATTTTTGATCGGTACATGAGATGATCACAAATTTCAAATATCCAGGGTGCTGGTATTGAAAAAATATGGAAGTTTGGTGTCACATAACAACACTACCAATAATGAAATGATCAAATATCTATATAGCATTTTGAAGTTTACAAAGACCTTCACATATATTAACTCATTTGATCCTCAACCCTGGGAGTTAGGACTATAATGCCTATTTTCATTAAAGGAGAGGAAACTGAGGCTCTGTACAACTAAGTGACTTGACTACATAGACCAGTAATTCCCAACAAAATGGTTACTATTGACTAGTTAAATTTGCAGTGGACATGGACCATACTTTAAGCAGAGTAATGACTCTGTTGTTACATTCTACCCCCTATAGCTCAGGGGAATTCCCAGTAAAGAAGTTAGTGTAGATTTTGCTACCTACCCTTCCACTAGTCATCAGCGTTCCCTCTCATAGTCTTCCATCTGAAGTTGATGTGCTCAGAACTACACTACCATATTTCCCCTCCTGTGTTAGTGATTAAAACACTTAGATTAAATCAAAAGCATCCAGCACAGTGATGACTATGTTGGGCACTTAAGAAATATTTGTTGACTTAAATTTGATAGGATCTCCAATGTAGGTTAAACATTTAAAGCATTATTTTTTTTCACACTTTATCTAGATGTGGATGTCATATAGACAAAGCTTTTACCTAATCCTCTATTTTTAGCAAATTACTGGAGGAATCTCCATAGCTCATGTGTTTTCATATTGATCCAGTTTTTTTTTTTATGTTTCCAATTCCCTCTCATCCTAACTCTCAGAGATAAAGTTTAGAAATACCTTTGTAACTTCAAAAATCCCAAATAACATTATAAAACATTTAAGTACAAACTGTTATTTAATTTTTCTGGAGAGAAAACAAATTCATGTTTTCTCCATTTGTAACATTAAATGTAATTGCCTTTCACCACCTTCTAATGTGTTTTATGTCAAAATCTTTCTTATACCTTTGTCCCTTTCTATTTCACACCACAGTACTCCATTGATCTATCTTCTCCCTTCCCTTACTATATCATATAGTAGTAAGTGATCTGAGAGACCAAAAGAGAGATAAAAGTACTGACTTTTCAAAGCCATGTCTGCTTATGAATCTTCAAAAAATCGACTCATCTTCCATTACAGTTTTTCTAGTCATGAAGAATGCATCTCAACATTTTTAATGTAAGGCGTTAAAATATTTGAGGATAATTATCCTCCTTAATGTTTAACAGAAATTTCAAGACTCAGAATATAGGTGGATTTTTTTTAAATAAAAGAAAGAGCTAATCTCCAAACTTAGATCAGTTTTTTAAAATCCAATTTGAGCATAGTCAAGTTAAAATCTGAGGCAATTTTCCAGATATATTTCCCATGAATTATTCACATGATTTCCCATACCTGGGCTGTGAAGATCTAATCACTTGGTAAATTTCAGTGTCACCTTTAATCCCAAATTTAGCCATTTTAATGTTCTCTTCAATCTTAAACCTATTTGGTCATTTTTATTGGGAATCTCAAGTGCCCTAGATGGGACCAGTAGGATCTGATGATACTTTTACAATGAAAAAGTAGCAAGATAACAGCACATATTAAATTTATTCTAAATCCTCAAAATTCTGAGGAATAGAAATGAGCACATGAAGCTCAGTTCAAAATCTTGAAGATGGGCTCATCTTATTTTGCTAATAGTGACAGTTTCCTACCCCCACATTGAGCATTAGCCACCCAGAGAAAATCCCACCTTCAGCTACAGAAATTTTCCTCTAACTTACAAAGAAGACTTATTTGAAGTGGATACTTAGCTCATCTGCAATGGGTAATAATATTTACATCATACAGGTCTTTGGGAGCAGAGAGCTCCAGAGGCACTTGGGTTGTTGAAGGTTCGAAGATGTGTTTGACATTCTGAGAGGGAAATTCTTTCTACCTATTTTATTCACCTGATTTTTCATAATATGCCCAAATTTGATTTAAGAAAAAATTCCTCCCTTAAACTCCATTATTTTAAAAATTGGGCAATCCCCAAAAGTTTTATCTTCTCTAGAGCCCTACTTTGTTTGGGTTCTATTCTTTTCTTGCTCCCCTTCATTCTCCCTCAGATATCTAAAGCTTAGACATTCACCTATAGCTTAAATCCCTTTGGGCAACATTTTTCCTCTGTGTACCTTCCCTATAATCCCCTACTGGTCCTTTCTCTAATTGTGTTACAATACTAATGGAAAGAACCAAGAGCTAGGAATCAAGAGACCTACATTTAGTCCCAGATCATACTGATTTGTTGTATCCCTTTGAGTAATTTACTTAATCTTTCTGTATACTTAACTTTCCTATCAGAAAATTTGGGAAAATAAGACCATTCCTCCTTACCTTTGATGGTTATCATGAGAATAGAATGAGATAAAAGATATTAAGATAACTGAAAAAAGTATTTTAGAAATTGTGTAATTATTATTAATATAATTTAGTAAATATAAAAATGTGTATGTGCATATGTTTTAAGGGGTAGATCTTATTTTTGAAGCCTCAGGGCCTACCAGTATGCTTTAAACAAGATAGGGAATTAATAAAAGTTGATGAATGATACTGTGTCAAAATTTCTCATCTTATAGCTAGTTCTATGTATAAAAGGGCAGAGGCTCTCTTTCTACCAGCACTATACTGGAAATATGGATTCTTGGCCTCCAGTTTTTATATGAAACAGTAAATCCACTTTCTCATGTTGGCTACAGAATAGCAATATCTTCTCATTGGCCTTGGTTCATTACTGGTGCAAGGGCCATGAGAAGTCAAACCAATTTCATGCTTTTTTTTTTCTCCCTCAATCTCCACATTGCCTGTTCTCTTATCTTGTGCCAGCATTCTGCTAACTGATTGGCAGATCTAAAAAGTTTCCTACAACCTAGGACCTCTAGGCATGCTCTCTTGGTTCTGAATAGTTGCCACAAATCCAAGTATTTTAAATCAGTTATAACCTGAGGTCCTCTAAGATCCCTTCAAGTTCTAAAATTCTGTTATAACCTGTGACTCAAGGCATATATGCACTTCAGAGAATAATGCATAGTCAAACCATTTCAAAGTTCTAAATAATACATCTAGAGATAGTAATAACAAAAATAAGATATTTTAAGACAATAAGATAGAATAAGAATAAGATTATTTAAGGTAATAAAATGAGATTTCGGTACTAAATAATGCTATATGAGAGGAAGAAAGCAAGAAAAGCACAACTGACATATGAACTCTTTCCAAAGAAAGGTTAAATATTTTGTCCTTGGAAACTTTCAAAACACATTGAGAGTAGGCACTTAATTGTGTCATTGTCAAACTCCATCCACCCATCCATTTATTTATCCCAATGTGCCTTCTAGCTACTCATCCAACCATTCATTCATCTACTCATTCATAACCTCTTAGCATTCACTGATCTTTTCATTTGTTCTTTTGCCATGGGTATTTATTTCATTACTTACCCTGCTGCTTTAGTAAATATGACATTATACAAGGAGATGACAAAGTATCCTATCTCTTGCTTCAAACTGTATATATTTCTGAAGTGGTTAAATCCACCAATTCCAGAAGATATTTTCCCTGCATCAAGTAAGGACATTTGTAGAATCCAGACTGTTAGATCCAGAGACTTTCACTCTCTCAAAAAATGAAAATAGTATAGGTAAGAATAGAAACACCATATTAATAATTTCCCAGTTGTCTATAGTAGAAGCATTCTCCTAATCATCCAGACTTGAAATGTTGGAGTCATGTTCTGGTCATTCCTCTCCTGGATCCTCTATATACATTCAATCACCTAATAATTTCCATTTTTCTTTCAAAATATTTCTTCCATCCATCTCTTCCTTTCAATTTTTACTGCCTATGTCATTATCCAGATTTTCTTCACTCTACACCTATATTACCACAAGCATCTACCTAATCCTGATCTCTTCTCATGCCTATCTACACTATGCATACTATCACTAAATTAATTTTTCAAAAATGCAACTTTCACCATTTCACTTCCTGGTTCAAGCCTTTTGGCCCATTTGAAATAATTTGAAAGTCTCCCAAAATCTGAGCCCTCTCTCCATTATCTTGCAACATTTATCACAGTAATTTACAAAAGGTTGCCACATATTTTATTACTGGGAAGTGGGGAAAAAATTCTTGAAGAAAATGGAATGAAATATCATCCCAACTCTATAGAGTTAAAAAAAATTTAAGTACTCATGACTTAGAAGAAATTACAAGTGACAATATTGATTATTGATTATATTAGAAACATTTGCATGATAAAAGTCAATGTAGCCAAAGTGAGAAGAGAAGTAACAGATTTGGAGGAAAATGTTCAGATCAAAAATAATTGGTCAAATGCTATAAATAGGAAGATCCTGACAAGAGAAACATGATCTACAATTATATAAAATATTAAAAACCTCTAATAATCACTTTAAAATGGAAAAAATCAGAAATTGACTGATAAGTGTCAAGTTGGCAGATATAGTATACAAGAATATTCAGAATGAGTATGGCTACAATTTTTTAAAGTACATTATTATTAAGATGATGAAATAGTTCAAATTTTGGAAAAAGAAATAAGGAATTACACAGTGAAATATAAAAATATTCATAGCCACTTCAGGGATTATAAAGTAAGGAAGAAATTAATAATAAAATTTCATAACTGCACAAAATATTCCTGATATCACATTTTAGTAGAAAATAATTCCAAAAATCCTAGTTTTCTCTTAATTGGGGAAAGGATTAAGCACTAATTATGTTTATATATGTTTATACATATTGTATACATATAATTTATGTTATATAATTAATATGATTATGCTGTAGTAATGTAATGGAGTATAAGTCTATCTTATTAAATGATAATTATAAAAAAATTCAATATAATAACAATACACACAGGAGCTGATTTGGACACAAGAAAGCAGAATAAAAATATACAAACTGACTATAACAACAATAAATCCCACATAAATACTGGAAAAGGAGTTCAGAAGAAGACATGAAAACAAGAAGTATGATTAGGTTAATACCCTGGTAAAGTACACTTATACATACTTCTATTTGTCTTTTGTTAACATGTGCTTTTCAACAATTGGTAAGTAACAGATTTTAGGTACATATACCATCTTTGTTCTTTTTTTCTCTTTTAATCATTTTATTTTATTTTGTGCTTAATGAATTAATGAAAATGTTGGGAAAATAAAAATAAAATTAATATTTAAAAATAAAATATTATGACATAGAAATGTGTAATTCCAAATGCTGCACCAAAATGAAATATTCTTTGTCTATACGTTATTGTGATTTCCATGTAAGCAAAGTTGATGAGTTTCCTCTTTTCTAGTGTACAGTCACAACTAATAATTAGATGATGAGTAAATTGTTAAGTTTGTAACAATACAAAAAGTCTATGATTATGATTAAAGTCTAGCCTTTTACCATGGGATTCCTGATCCCCTAACAATATTCAAGGAGCTGTGATGGATTGTTGTCTCCCATTCCAAGTGTTCTTGGTTTCAATGGAGTGTTGAGAAGTTATTTTATCTTTTTGTTTTTAGGTTAATGTTTACATAAGAAACTTTGAATATCTACAAGTTCTTTTAGTTCAATTCAATTTGATGAACATTATTTAGCACCTCCTATATACAAGGTACTGTGACAAGCTCTGATGACATAAACACAAAAACAAAACAGCCCATGCCTTCAAGGAGCAAACATTCTTTTTTTTATTCTTTTTTTTTTTTTTGGTTTTCAATATTCACTTTTATAAGATTTTGAGTTCCATTTTTTCTCCCTTCCTCTCTTTCCTACCCCCTCCTTGAGACAGCAAGCAATCTGACATAGGCTATATATGCACAATTTTATTAAACATATTTCCATACTAGTCATGTTGTGAAAGAAGAATTGGAACAAAAGGAAAAAACACAGGAAAAAAACACTCAAAAAGTGAAAATAGTATGCTTTGATCTGCATTTAGATTCCATAGTTTTTTCCTCTGGAAGTGGATAGCATTTTCCATCATGAGTCTTTTGGAATTGTCTTAAATCATTGTATTGCTGTGAAGACCCAAGTCTACCAAAGTTGATCATCACACAATGTTGCTGTTACTGTGCACAATGTTCTCCTGCCTCTGCTCACTTCATTCAGCATCAGTTCATGTCTTTCCAGGTTCTTCTGAAATATATCTGCTCATCATTTCTTATAAAACAATAGTAATCCACTAACTTTGTATACTACAACTTGTTCAGCCATTCCCCAGCTTATAGGCATCCCTTCAATTTCTAATTCTTTGCCATCACAATTTAATAAATATAAATAAATTATTTATAATAAATAAATTTTATTTATTATAAACATATTTTTGTACATGTGGGTCTTTCCCCCCTTTTTATGATTTCTTTGAAATACAAACCTAGTAGTGGTATTGCTGGATCAAAGGATATGCATGTTTTATAGCTCTTTGCTCTCCAGAATTGCTCTCCAGAATTGGATCAGTTTACAACTCCACCAACAATGCATTAGTGTTCCAATTTTCCCACATCTTCTCCAACATTTATCATTTCCTTTTTATGTCATATTAGCCAATCTGATAGGTGTGAGGTGGTACCTCAGAGCTATTTTAATTTGCATTTTAATTTGCATTCAATATTGATTTAGAGCATTTTTATATGACTACAGATAACTTTAATTTTTTCATCTGAAAACTGCCTGTTCGTATCCTTTGGCCATTTATCAATTTGGGAATGACTTATATTCTTATAAATTTGACTCAGTTCTCTGCGCATTTTAAAAATGACACCTTTACCAGAAACACTGTAAGTAAAAGTTCTTTCCCAGTTTTCTGTTTTCCTCCTAAGCTTGGTTGCATTGACTTAGTGCAAAACCTTTTTTAATTTAATGCAATCAAAATTATCCATTTTGTATTTCATAATGTTCTCTAACTCTTGTTTTGTCGCAAACTCCTCCCTTCAAGGATCTAACATTCTATTGGGGCAACACAACACATAAATAGATAAGTATGAAGTATATAAATATATAAGATGAAATATACACAAGCTAATTTCAAAATTGAGACAGCACTAATAAGTGGAGAGATCATGAAACACATCCATATAAGGTGGTAGGTTAGGGTATTTTCAAGCAATGTAGGTATTCTCTAAGTAAGAAAGGAGTGAATTACAGACATGAAAACCACCTGAACAGAGGCATAGAGGTTGGTAGACAGAAAATCACAAACACAATAGCATTTAGAAATTGATCTAGAGGGAACTGTTGTGGAGAAATTTTAACTAGACAATCTAAAATAATCTGAAGCCATAAATGTGGAGAATAGTACTAAAATAGAGGGCAGTGAATTGATTCAGCACTAGAGAAAGGAATAGCACTGAGATGCTCTCTACAGTTATGTTCTGTCATTATAATGGAAATATAAACATACATATAATCAGATGTCAAAGAAGAAGTTTCCCTTATTTTTCATCCTGACAGCCTGTGCAGTCACACATAATTTTGTTTGCCTTTTGAAATGACTTGTAGCCAGGTAAGCTTCCATTTATTTTGTATCTATTTGCATATACATATGTGTGTACATGTTATCTCCTCCTATGGAATATGATTCTTATGGAAAAGAACTGCTTCATTTTTGTCTTTATAGTCTCAGCACATAACAGAATATTTTGTACCTGGCCTACTTCAGGCCACTCCAATGATTCAGGCTCAGGATCGGAACACAGTGATACACTCATTGACCATAAAATGCAATAAAGATTACTTTACTTATTATAACAAAGGACTTAAAGGATATAATTACTGAAAACAGATGTTGTTGCCTTCTGTCTCCACATTTACCAGGACAGGATTGCTGGGTCAGAAATACGTATTGAGGGGGAATGGGAACTTTGCCAAATCTCAAGTATACCAATTCTCCACAGGTTGGGCTTTTTAAACCTCTAGTCCTCAGGACCAATCAAATCCCAGGGATGATGTCCTAGCTTCCTTAAAGGGAAACGTTCCATGCAATGTAAAATAAGTGTTATTCCCAACCTCCCTATTTATAGGAAGCCATATGTTAAGGACACCCCTCTCCCCCTACTTCCACCTTAAACCTGGAATATAGCATAGACAAGCAGCATGCCCTGATTGACTATGAGCTACATCTTTGCAAATTAATTTGACTATATAATCATGTCACAGAGAATTCATTCTGGATGATTCAGACTGAGATGAAGGTAATGGGGGCTTTGAGGGGAGAAAGTATGATGGCACACTTGCATTACTTGAGGATGGTATTCAACAGTGTATAGGTTATTACAAGGATGCATAAACTTAAGTTGGGCCTTTGAGTGAACACTGATTCATTCCTTCAGTGAGTTGCCCACAGAGTGGTAAATTTAGTTATAGCAAGTGCTGATATCATGGAATGTTCAAGTTGTTTGGTATTCTGGAGCCAATTCTACAGGGGTCAATGTCAGGAGAGGAAAAGAAGATTTCAAACTATGTTTCTGCATCTGTGGTTTTTACTTATTGCTCAATTTGACTGTCATCTTTGGTATTATTCCTGCATTTGGTGCTCTAGACTTCTGCTTCATCTTTGATGACCAGCTACTATATCTACCTTGATACCTATCTGTTCACTTGACTATTGATTTGTTCTTTCTTTGGCTAGTGGAATCTATATCCCTTCTTGATCCAGGCTATTGTACCTAGACTTGAGCTTTATCTTCAATTCCTTATTTGTCTTTCCAAGGTTTAACTTCTAGCACTATATTTTATATTAAGTTCTGACTACAACTCTGCTTGAAAACTGACATATCCTCAATATTCACAGGATGGGAAAATGCCCTTGGGATCAGAAAACATGCTACTTTTTAACAAATTGTTTTCTTCAGTTAGCTTTTGTACCTCCTTTTCCATTTGGCCAATTCTAATTTTTAAGGAGTTGTTTTCTTCAGTGTATTTTTTCTTCCATTTTGTCAATTGTATTTTAAAGGAATTGTTCAATTTTTCTTCTACCTCTCTTATTTGACTTTTAAAATCCTTCTTGAGCTCCTCCAAGAAGGCTTTTTGTGCTTAAGACCAGTTCATATTCCCCTTTTGGGATTCAGATGTGGGTATATTGACAATATTGTCCTCTCCTGAATTTGTTTTGATCTTCCCTGTCACCTGTAATACTTCTCTATGGTCATTGTTTTTCTTTGTTGTTTCTTGTTAATGTTGTTTGCCTTTTTTTCTGACTTTTAAAGTTGATTTCTGCTTCTGGGGCACAGGGGACACTGTCCCAGGCTTTTTGTGCTGGGGGCTAGGGGTCTAGTTACTGGTTTTGTGTGCTGGGACCTCAAGTGTTGGCAGCTGGAGGCTGTAGGCATCTGGTAACTTACCTGGTGCTGAACTGGAGCTGGTGGTGGTGGCTGATGTGTGCCTGGTGTTGGCACCATCCTGGGGTTCAGGATATTCCACTGGTTTGATGGAGTGGGGCTTGCTGCTAACTTACTGGGATGCCTCCCATCTTGTACTGGTTCCCTTCAGCCACAGCAAGAGGAACCTTTCCCATTAATCCCCTTTGCCTCCTGAGCTAAAAGAATGCTGTGCCTCATCTTTCTGCTGGTTCAACTATTTCAGGACTTTTTCTGGGGCAATAGTCTCTGGGATTTTCAAGGTGAATAAGGGAGGCTGAGAGCAACTTAATGCTTACTCTGTCATTTTGGTTCCTGGAAGCTGAAGTAGGTGACTTTCAGACATTCTGTCTCTGGACTGATAGTTACAGGAGCAGCCACTGCTGCTGCACTTGCCGATTCAGTCACTCCCAAGGCCTGCTCCTGATTTGCTGGGGCCAGGGCTATTATTGGCTTCTCTCTCACCCAGTTCCAACAGACCCCTTCCACTGACTTCTAAGTTGTCTCTGGCATCTATGGGCTGAGAAATCTGGAAACTGCCACTGCTGCCAGTGATTCAATCCCTTAAGGCCTGCTTCAGCTTTGCTGGGGCCAGGTCTGTGGTCCCAGACCTGCACTGTCCTGGATACCTCTCTGAGCCCATGCAGCAGACCCTTCTAAGGTGTCTTGGGCTAGATTTGCTCCGTGTCTTTGTGGATTCTGCAACTCTAGAATTTGTTCAGAGTCACTTTTTAAAGGTTTGGAGGAGAGTTCAGGTGAGTCCCTGCTTTCACTCCACCATCTTGGTTCCACCCCCCACCACCCAGAAAACATTCTGATTAACAAAACGAGATGAGACATTGCCCATGTTTGAGAGGAATTATTTACCATTATTCCTTTGTTAAAAAAAGTAGGAAAAAATAAGATTTCAGAAGTCTGTATTTTCAACTTCTAGACATGTATCTTAATCCACTCTATCCCTTCAGTCTTCAACCTACACACACACACACACACACACACACACACACACACACACATACACACACACACACATACACACACACAATCCACCAGATTAAAGAAGTAGAGATGGAAGGGACTCTGGAGATCATAACATTCAACCCTTGCATTTACAGTTGAGGAAACTGAGGCCAAAGAGATGAAGTAACTTTTCTAAGGTCAAAGTAAGTGCCAGAGATGGGATCCAAATTCAGGCTCTCTGACTTCCAATGCAGGACTCTTTCTATTGTGCCATATGATAATAAGCCTCTCTCTGAAACAAATGTCCAACCCTAACATTGGCAATGACTTTGAGTTATGGAATATTATTTTGTCCCAAGAATAGAAATTCAAGTCATTTAAAGGACAACAGAAAATCAGATCGTGGGTGTGAGTGGGTTGAAATACCTGACAAATAAGAAATTATGCAAGATAAGTGTTGTGAAGTTATGTCATCAAGTATAACAGAATATCAACTTGTAGATGGGAATGCCAAGTCCTCCAAAACTAATAAGGATGGAACTAGAAGTGAGGTCCTTCAGAGATTATCAAATAGGATTAAAAGAAATAATCTCTTCAAAACTATGGAAACCTATCCATCATAAGCATTTGTAAAATATTTGGGTTTTTTTACCTATTTATTTATTTGATACTATTTGTCTTCATTCATTTTCCTCAGACTTAATCAGATTAAGGAAAAAAGGATTTTGTTCCTTTCTGAAGGCCAGAAGAACTGAGAAAATCCATGTTCCCCTAAATTCAGGCAAAAATGGGGGACAAAGAAGATAAGTAGTCTACTGCGCTCATAAGAAATTTGGATTGTGGGTTTCACATAGAGTATTGTGAGATTCAACTATGCAGTCTTGCTTCCTTCTGAAAACCTGTATTTTGGTAGTTGTTTTGAAGTCTCTAAATATTAAATCATGGCATGATTTCTTATTGAAGTAATTTGTCTTCACAGTTCTCTTTGTCAAGGACATTGTATTCTAAGATTATCAACTACTTTCAAACTGTTTGAGTAGAAGTGATGGATCATTTTTATAAAATCAGGAACTTCCTCCATCTTATGTCTGGAGCTTTCTAGCTTTTGTCTGAGGACTCTGCAGGCTATAGAGAGCCAGTCTTTAAACTTAGTCTTTACAGCTATGTGTTTGAAATTTCAAGGGAGTAGTAGAATGTCAGAATGGCAGCATATATATATATATATATATATATATGTATATATATATTAGTCTAGTCTACATGAGCAAACAGCCCCAGAGAGATGAAGTGACTTTCCAAAAGTCATGCTCTTTGCTTGATTTCCAGAATTTTCATCAGGTTTTGATGTTCAAATAGATTCACATTCAATTTGTGACACTTTGAGCAAGCCACATGGCCTCCCTGGGGCTTCAGTTTCCCCATCTGTCAAATGGAAATAGTTATCAGCCAGTCCAGATGCATTCACTGGGTTGTGATGAGGAACAATGACATTTTTGAAAACACTTTGAATAGCACAAAATAAATGTATGGGAAGTCTAAAAAGTGTGACGTGCATTATCTGATGTTGAGACAGAGGCAGGAAGGTAGATGCCAGGTACGGACTCTTTTAGGGAGAAAGAAAGTTATGAGAGTCAAAAATTTGAAATGACAGATAATTTTCACTCACCCTTCTCCTGATTTATTATTTCTTCCTCTTATTCATCTAGGATTCCAATAGAGGTAAATTTGGTATTGTCTTTATATGGCAGCATAGACTTCATTGGTCACTCAACCACAGCTGGTGAGGTCTTCTATGGGGCTGTTATGGTGAGTGGCAAAGGAGAAGGAAGGTTATTGGAGACTAGAGTCTCTTTTAAAAGGGCCATTAGATTCCCATCCTTTGTTCTTGCCCCTGTGTGTTTGACTGACTTTCCTGCATGAAGGACATTGATTTCAATTTAAAGCCAAAGTTCACAGCTAGCAGTAGTAGTAGTGGTAGCAGTAGTAGTAGTAGCAGTAGTAGTAGTAGTAGTAGTAGTAGTAGTAGTAATGATAATAATAATGGAAGTAGTAGTGGTGGTGTTATTAATAATATAGCTATTATAGTAAATAATATTAATAATTAATAATTACCATCATTAATTATTAATGTTTCTATCAATAAGTATTTATACTGTTAATAACTAGTGTTATTGTAAATATGAGTAATAATAAATGTTATTAGTAATTAATAATATTAATAACACTAATAACTATAGCTAGCATTTGTATCGTGCTTTAGGGTTGAAAATACTAGAAATATTTTATCAACAGAATAACTCTGGGGGGTAGGTGCTATAATTATCTCCATTTTACTGATGAGAAAACTGAGGCAGACAGAGGTTAAGCAATTTGCCCAGGTTAACAAAGCCACTAAGTATCTGAGGTCAGATTTGAACTTTGGTCTTCCTGACTCCAGGTCTAATGCTCTATCCATTTCATAATACAGCTGCCTAAGTTCACAGCTTCACAGGATCAGAAAAAGAAATAATTATCTAGGCCAAGCTCTTATTTTACAGATGACATAACTGAGGTTCATAGAGCTTAAACACACAGAAAGAAAATAATAGAACCAGGAATTCAAATCCATCTCTTGTGATTCTTAAATTGGTGCTCTTCCCAATACAACCACACTCTCTTCTTTTAATTTTCTTGTGTTATTTTTAAATAGAAACATTTGATATGCTTCAGGCTGATTTTTACTTTGCAATAACCATTTACCCCACTCTGGCTCAATTGGTTTTGTAGGCAAAATCTTAGAAGGTATGGAACTACTATTTTCTTACACACATACACACACACACACACACACACACACATACAAAGAAAAACATCTTCAATTGTTTGTTCCCTCAGTCATGCCATTTATTTGCTTCCATATAGAAATTTGGTCTGATCATCTCACTCTGCTATTCAAGAATGGTTAATGGCTTCACATTGGTCATAAAATAAAATAGGAATTTCTCAGTTTTGCATTTAAAACTCATCACAGACTGGATCTGTCTCTTTTTTCCACATCTAATCCACATCATTAACTCAGTACACTCTCCATTCTGAGCAAATTGGCCCATTTCTTGTTCCTCAAATTTAGGATTCCATTGATCATGTCCATACCTTTGCACAGACTGTCTCACACACCTAGAAATGTGCTTCCATCTCACCACACACTCTGAGAAACTTGTGTTTCTTTCAAGATTCAACTCAATTGTCAATTACTATTTTAAGCCTTTTCTGATCCCCCTAACAGACCACATATTTATTTATTCAATAAAACCCCAAAAGCTTTTATTTGTCAAGTACCAATTGTGGGAAGGGAACTGTGTTAGGTGCTGGTGATACAAGGATAAATATCCCCTTCATTTAAGGAGCTTACATTCAGTTGTATACCTATATCACTGCAGTATATTGTTAGGTCCTTGGGGATAGCGAATGTTTTCCATATTGTCTAGGAATCTCCTGTGACCATTGTACTGCCTTACATTTAATTAAAGCTTATTGAACAAATGAGTTTATATTTCTCTCAAAAATCAAAGGCATTATGCCTATGTAGCCTATGGTTAAATCTTTATCATTTCAAGACTGTTGGTTTGGCTGATTTCTCTTCTAATCCCCCCAAAAGGCAGCCCTCCCCTAAATGAACTCATTCAATCTATTTGTACTCTGTGTAGACATAACCAATGTCCCCAGAGTGAAGAAGACCCTTCCAAAGCACTTCCTCCTTAATTTTAGTGCTAAGATGTTCCTTCTTATGCTTCCCACCTCTGGAAAAAGAGGATATATTCAAGACGCAGAACAAGACATATTTTTAGACATACTAAGTGTAGAAACTTGTTTGTTTGACTGTGCAGCATTTTATAAGGGCTTTGTTTTTTTTCCAGTGAGAAGTACGGATGGAGGGATAGAGGGAGGATATGGATATGATAGCAAAAAAGAAAAAAGAAGAAGAAGAAGAAGAAGAAGAAGAAGAAGAAGAAGAAGAAGAA